>NC_045432.1:63366306-63669337 GCF_902635505.1 Sarcophilus harrisii
TCGGGTATCACCTTTCTGATGACTTATTTTGGACTTTGCAACTTGGGGAACCGCCACACATTTCTTCCTTCTTGGGGTTACTGCTCTTATTCCCCTTCTCCCTCCTACTTTAGACTGAAGAGTAGGGTCTAGAATGGAACATGGAGTATAATATCAGCTTAAAGAGGATTATGGAATCAGTCACCAAGCTATACACCACCAGAACTTCTGCTTCGCTCATGCTAGCTAGGTCAACTACTTTAAAAAGTAGGTAGTGTTTATCTTACCACAAGACCCTCAACCATAAATCTGAAAGAGTTAACACTTTGCCATTTGTATTCAACTTAGCACTGACACACAACTATGGAGAATCCAGAGAATTAGAAAAAGCAAGATTATAAATTCAGGCCATGAACAAATTGATACACAGGTAATGGCAGAAAAACTCAAGCGTCCCAACAAAGCTCAGCAGCATGAGATACAAAGAAAAATTCCATTTAAAATAACTGTACACAGTATAAAATACTTAAGAGTCTACCTTCCAAGACAAACCCAGAACTACAAGAACACAATTACAAAATAGTTTCACTCAAATAAAGTCAGATCTAAACAACTGGAAAATTATCAATTGTTCATGGATAGATCAAGCCAATATAATAAAAAAGGCAATTCTTCCTAAACTAATTTATTCAGTGCCATACCAATCAAACTAACAAAAATCTGAGAGAGATAGAAAAAATAACAAAATTTACCAGGAAGAACAAAAGATCAAGAACATCAAGAGAATTAGTGAAAAAAATAAAAAGGAAGGTGGCCTAACAATACAAGATCTCAAACAATGTTATAAAGCAGTTATCATCTATCCGGTACTGGCTAAGAAATAAAGTGCTGGATCAGTGGAATAGTCCTGGTATACAAAGACACTGTACTCAATGACAAAAGTAATCTATGAATATGCCAGTTTTGGGATTATCAATAAAAATAGATTATTTTGATTATATTACATTAATATCTTTTGTACAAACAAAACCAATGTAATCAAGATTAGAAGGAAAGCAGAAATCTGGCAATCTCTGCAGCAAGAGACTCTAAAAAAGGTCACATTTCTCAAATATATATAATGAACTGAGTCAAATTTATAAGAATATAAGTCATTCCTTAATTGATAAATGGTCAAGGAAAATGAACAGGGAGTTTTCAGATGAAGAAATCAAAAGTATCTATAGAAGAATGAAGCAATACTCTAAATCACCTTTGATTAGAAAAATGAAAATTAAAACAACTCTGAGATACTAGTTCCCACCTATCAGATTGACCAATATATGGTTAAGATGACAGGAAAAGATAATGATGAATTTAGAAGGGAATGTGGGAAAACTGACACTAAATACGTTGTTGATAGAATTGTGAACTGATCACCCATTCTGGAAAACAATATGGAATTATGCCCAAAGAGCTATCAAACTGTGCATACAGCACAAACCAGCAATGTTTCTACTGGGCTTATATCCTAAAGAGATCATAAAGGAGGGAAAAAGACCCACATGTGCAAAAATATTTGTGGCAGCATTTTTTGTAGTGGTCAGAAACTGGAAACTGAGTGGATGCCCATCAATTGGAGAATGGATGAATAAATTGTGGTATATGAATGTTATGGAATATTATTGTTCTGTAATAAACGATCAGCAGGATGATTTCAGAGAAGTCTGGAGAGACTTATATGAATTGTGATGCTAAGTGAAGTAAAGGAGAACCAAGAGAACATTATACACGGCAACAGCAAGATTATAGGATGATCAAATCTGAGGGATGTGGCTTTTTTCAATGGCAACATGATTCAGGCCACTTCCAATGGTCTCGTGATGGAGAGATCCATATGCATCCAGAAAGAGAAGTGTGCAGACTGAATATGGATCACAACATGTATTTTCACCTTTTTAATTGTTGCTTGCTTGCATTTTGTTCTTTCTCATTTTGTTCCTTTTTGATCTAATTTTTCTTGTTCAGCATGATAATTCTGGAAATATGTATAGAAGAATCGCACATGTTTAACGTATTGGATCACTTGCCTTCTAGGGAAGGAGATGAGGAGAAGGGAAGGGGAAAAATTGCCACACAAGATTTTGCAAAGATGAATATTAAAATTATGCATATGTTTTGAAATAAAAAGCTTTAATCAAAAAAAAAAAAAGAGTGGCCAACATAACAAAAAAAAAGTGCTAAATGTTGGCAAGGATAGGAGAATATTGGGACACTGTTAGTGGAGTTGTGAACTGATCCAACCATTCTGGAAAGCAGTTCAAAACTACACCCAAAGGGCAACCAAATTGTGTGTGCCCTTTCACTCAGCAATGATACAACTAGGTCTGTATCCCAAAAAGATCACAAAGGAAAAGGAATCTACATATGCAAAAATATTTATAACAAAACCTTTTCCTGGTAGCAAAATATTGGAAACTGGGGGAATTCCCATCAATAGAAGAATGGTCTAACAAGCTGTGGTATATGAATACAATGGAACATTAGTGTGCAATGATTCAGTTCTATGATCCAAGACAAGTACAAAGGACTCGAAGGAAAATGCTCTCACAGTAACCAGATAAAGAACTAATGGACTTGGAATACACAGATCAAAACATTTTTTCCACTTATTTTATTCCTTCTCATGGTTATTTTTTTTTCCTTTTGATATAATTCTTCTTTCAAAACCATGACTAATGTGGGAATATGTTTTACAAGATAGCACAAGTATAAACTATATCAAACTGCCTACCATCTTCTGAAGAGGGGAGGGGAGAGAGAGGGAGGGAGAAAACTTTGGAATTCAAAATATTGTAAAAAATGAATGTTAATAATTTTTTCTGACACAGAACTGGGGGAAAATAAAATACTATTTAAAAAGAAAAAAGGAAACATTCAATTATGCAAAATTTTACTTGACTAAATCAGCACTATTGTCAGCTATTGCAAAGAGCATTTGATTCTGTGGCTATGGAAAAACAATTAACAGAAATTTTAACTTAAATGTATGTGGCAACGTTTACATTAAACTGGATATTAGGATATTGCCAAGTCTTTCATTCTATATATGCCACTTCCATTTTTGTATTTCTCTTTGAGGACTTCAAGTTCTCCCTCATGTTGATAAATCTTCTCCAGACCTTTAAGAAAAATATTATAATCCAGCAATTGGGGCTTTTTTTGCACAGCCTTTCAGTGCTGAATTAATCTTCGAAAAATATTCCAAATGTAACTCAACGTGCCCAAAGATGTCTATAATGAATGCTTTACCCTTCCTAATGTGAAAACCTTCCCTTCTTCAACTAAAAGAGAGCATCTATCTTCATCCTGAAATATTTCCATTAAAGAGTGCATTTCTGTGAATGATTTTCAAGGAACATAAACTTTAGTGAAAAGGCCCTTGCTCCCCATTCTCAGCTCTGAACGTATCCCTGGAATCTATACCTCATGACCATTTTTCCAAATTAAGAAAGAAAAGAGACGGAAGATACTATGGCTGCCACTTCAAAGCACCATGACAGAAAAGGACCAATGTGATTCGTCTTATTTAGATTGTTCCAAATTTTCAGGTGTTTGCTATCATACTGGCAGGGATGTTATGAAACTAGAACTGTTATAAGATATGACAACTTACATTATTTTGGAAGGGCCAAATGGTCATTAGAGAACAATCTGGCACGCATCACCTTGGAAATGTTTGCCCCAACCCCCGTGCGACTATTCACAGACACTGTGCCTTAGTATCCATTTTGCTATTAAATTTTTTTTATATTTTCTGTATATTCAGTGTTCTTTTCTCTACTTTTACTTTTGGCTTTGGGGTTCCTCTGTGCTCTGGAGGCTTATCAGGTTTAACTTTCAAGGACGGAGATAATTCTTCAATCTAGGGGAAGCATATATAACTTTTTCTTTGGTCATTTCCGATTTTCTTCTATAGCACCATATTCAGCCCCAGTAAACCATGGAGTCAGACCAGACCAGTTGAATGTGGTAAAAAAAAATTGCTCAGCTCTCAAAGCAAAATCTAATGAAAGTTTGTTAGGTAGGTATTTCACATACTAAATTCTGAAGAGAAACATCCTTGAATTGGCTAATTTGGGAAGCACGAAAAGAAAATATTTGGTAAATGAGGCTTACCCCCAGTTCTCCTTCACCCACAAGACTAAGAAATAATGATTAATGTAAAGTGATTCCAAAATGTCCATGCTGCCCCAGATTCATCTTTATAATACATAAAATAATGCCAGCATCCCAGAGCCATGGTACACAAGGCGGGGTTCCATAACTGATAGGCTTGCTACCCCAACAACACAAAGACCTGACTCTGCACCCTGAATAGCAAGGCATTATTGGAGTAAGAGGAAATGGGACTCCCTAAGGTGACATGTCTACTTTCAGTTCTTTGGCTTATAAATCTTCAAACTATTAGCAAGAGCAATACAATTATGAGCAACAGAAAATTATCCCCTTCTCGATATTAAAATCATCCTCTTAAAAAGAGGTAGAAAGACCAGACAGATTTTCTCTTTAAAGCTGACCTGGAGATTTTTAAGATAGCTAAGCTGGCAGAAATCAAGAAGATGAGGAGGAAGCAGGGCACAGGGCACCATGCAGGAAGCAGCTCACCTGATTTTCTTGAGGAATTTCCTTTTGATTTTAAGTGACAGCTGAACTTCACCTCTGCCTGTTCCTTCCCTAACATTTTCCCCAAGCTGTCCCCCAAGGGATATATCCCTCCGACTTCCACTTCTCACACTCCTCGATTTCCTATCCCACTTCCTGTAAGAGCTATCCAATTCTGAGGCTAAGGCCACATGAAGTAAACTATCTCAATTAGTGATTTGAATCGAGAACCTAGTTTTTTTCTCCTTAAGCCAGCAAACACAGGTTTACAATTCAAATTGGTTCAAGAAGTGTCATGGGCCAGAACTCTGAACTTGAAACAAGGATGCTTACAAAGTGGAACTGAGGAGACGATGGTTAGCTGGTTTAGCATGGTTCAGTATGACTAATTTAATCTTAAAACAAATAATGCTTTTCTAGTGATATAATAGTTTATACTCAATGTAGAGCACATAAGCAGGGACTGAGAGCCACAGAGGACAAGCCCACTGGAAGCTCTTGGAGCCAAGAAGACAGAAATTCATTTTTACCTTCAGTCAGGCTTCTGGTGGCAGGCCTGTCCTCCTTATTTTCTCCACTGAAACCTAGACTCTGAAAGGTTCTCCAGAAAGCTGCCCAGCCCCAGGAAGGAGATAATAAAGGATTTGGACTTTAACACCTGGCTGTTCTCATGGTCATCACTGAACTTAAATGAAGGCTGCTCCCAGAGACCCCAAGAAAACCAGAGCAAAGAACACTACAAAGAAGCATTTAAGCGTTTGCTGTGTTTCAGATATTGTCTAGTTGCTGGGGATGCTGAGAGAAAAATAAAACAGTCTCTCCCTACAATGCGCTTACCATATAAGATGGATGTGATTAATATGGTCTGTTAGTCTTCCTAATATTAAATCAATGACAAGACCTAGTTATAGCGCATGTTTGTTTTTGTTGATACTCTGTCATATCTGGCTCTTCAAGACCTCATGTGGAGTTTTCCTGGAGAAGATATTGGAGTGATTTGCCATTCCATCTTCAGGTCATTTCACAGATGAGGAAACTGAGGCAAACTGGGTAAAGTGACCTGCCCAGGCTCACACAGCTAAGAAGTAAGAAGTCTGAGGCTGGAATTAAACTCACAAAGAAAATTCTTCTTCTTTGGCCAGGCAATTGGGGTTAAATGACTTGCTCAAGGTCACACAGCTAGTGTATGTCAGGTATTTAAGGTTGTATTAAACTCAGGTGCTCCTGATTCCAGGGCTGGTGTGCTATCCACTGTGTCACCTAACTGCCCTAGAAAGAACATTCTTCTTGACTCCAGTCCTGCTACTCGATCACCTCGTTTTAAAGATATTTTCAACCCTTTGCTATGCTGTTATTCACTGTTTTTTGCATCGCTCTTCATTATGGATATCAGTCTACAGCTTTCTTTCCCTGTTTGTTCTCTCTGTGGCTTAGGCATCAGCATATTTGTTTCTAAGAAAGAATTTGGTAAGTATCACTTTCCCCCATTTTTGCTTTCTTTCTTTTTTTTAAAATTTTTTTATAATTTTTTAAATTATAACTTTTTATTGACAGAGCCCATGCCTGGGTAATTTTTTACAACATTATCCCTTGCACTCACTTCTGTTCCGATTTTTCTCCTCTCTCCCTTCACCCCCTCCCCCAGATGGCAAGCAGTCCTGTACATGTTAAATATGGCACAGTATATCCTAGACTTCCATCAGAATACATCCTCATACAGTATTGCTGTTAAGGTATATAATGATCTCCTGGTTCTGCTCATTTCACTCAGCATCAGTTCCGGGAAGTCTCTCCAAGCCTCTCTGTATTCATCCTGCTGGTCATTTCTTACAGAACAATCATATTCCATAACACTCATATACCACAATTTACCCAACCATTCTCCAATTGAGGGGCATCCAGTCATCTTCCAG
The DNA here is from genome assembly GCF_902635505.1 of Sarcophilus harrisii. Lineage (NCBI taxonomy): Eukaryota > Metazoa > Chordata > Mammalia > Dasyuromorphia > Dasyuridae > Sarcophilus > Sarcophilus harrisii. The sequence continues at coordinate 63,372,843 of NC_045432.1, forward strand.
TTTCTAGTCACTACAAAAAGGGCTGCCACAAACATTTTGGCACATACAGGTCCCTTTCCCTTCTTTAGTATCTCCTTGGGGTATAAGCCCAGTAGTAGCACTGCTGGATCAAAGGGGATGCACAGTTTGATAACTTTTGGGGCATAATTCCAGATTGCTCTCCAGAATGGTTGGATGTATTCACAATTCTACCAGCAATGTGTCAGTGTCCCAGTTTTCCCACGTCCCCTCCAACAATCATCATTATTTTTTCCTGTCATCTTAGCCAATCTGACAGGTGTGTAGTGGTATCTCAGAGTTGTCTTAATTTGCATTTCTCTGATCAATAGTGATTTGGAACACTCTTTCATATGAGTGGAAATAGTTTCAATTTCATCATCTGAAAATTGTCTTTTTATATCTTTTGACCATTTATGAATTGGAGAATGGCTTGTTTCTTATAAATTAGAGTCAATTCTCTATATATTTTGGAAATGAGGCCTTTATCAGAATCTTTAACTCTAAAAATGTTTTCCCAGTTTGTTGCTTCCCTTCTAATCTTATTTGCATTTGTTTTGTCTGTACAGAGACTTTTTAATTTGACATAATCAAAATTTTCTATTTTGTGATCAATAATGGTCTCTAGTTCATTTTTGGTCACAAATTGCTTCCTCCTCCATAGGTCTGAGAGGTAAACTATCCCATGTTCCTTTAATTTATTTATAATCTTGTTCTTTATGCCTAAATCATGAACCCATTTTGATCTTATCTTGGTGTATAGTGTTAAGTGTGGGCCCATGCCTAATTTCTGCCATACTGATTTTCAGTTTTCCCAGCAGTTTTTGTCAAATAATGAATTCTTATTCCAAAAGTTAGGATCTTTGACTTTCCCCCACTTTTGTAACTATAATGGATACTATTGGAATTAATTGTTCTTTGAATTTTTGTCAGAATTTATCAATCTATATGGTCTCCTTTAGAAAATCAATTATTGATACTTTAATTTTTTTCCTCTTGAAATCTGTTTCCTTAAAAGCCCTATTTCTTATTCTAATACTTTGGGTAACTTCTATTATGTAAATGTTTATTGACTTTATTTAAATTATTAACTTTATCAGAATATAATTGAGTCAAAATAGTTTTGTTGCATTTTTCAGCATGATGTTTTTTAACATAGTCACCTGTTTTTTAAAATAGGTGACTCTCTTCAATTTTATACTAAAAGTCAACGGCTAATATGTTTCCTTATCAGAAATTTGCCTTCGAGATATTCATATTCTGATAAGATGAATGAAATATGTACAAATATGTTCAACAGAAAACATAATAAAATGCACTTATCTTTTAGTAAAAGATGCTGGGCTGCTCAGGAGGCAGCTAGGTTATGCAGGGAATACAATGTCTCTCCTGGAGGCATGAAGGCCTGAGTTAAAATTTGGCCTCAGATACTTTCTAACTCTGTGACCCTGGACAAATCATTTAAACTCTGTGTGCCTCAGTTTCTTCAAATAATGCTACCTACTTCTCAGGATTGTTGTGAGGACTAAATAAGATAATTGGAAAGCTCTTTCCACAGGGCTTGGCATATATTAATTGCTATATAAAGTTAGTTATTATTATTACAATTGTTAATGTTGTTGTTGGTAGTAGAAGTAGTAATAGTAGTCACAGTTGTAGTTTACTTGCTTCCTCAGGTACTGCCTATATATAAAGAGAAGAAGACTGGGGGTGTGGGGACAACTAGGTGGCGCAGTGGACAAAATGCTAGGCCTGATGTCCAGAACAATCCTCTTCTGGAGTTCAAATCTGACCTTAGACACTTCCCAGCTGTGTGACCCTAGACAAGTCATTTCTCCGTGTTTGCCTCAGTTTCTTCTTCTGTAAAAAGAGCTAGAAAAATAAATGGCACACCATTCCCATATCTCTACCAAGCAAACCCCAAACTGGGTCATGGAGAGCTGGACATGACTGAAAGGATTTAACAAGTTGAAAATTAATTAATCCAATATATAAAGTGTAAACAAAAGAGTATGAAAACCGGATGCTTGTGGAGCATCTCATCAAGTCAGGACAGCAGAAGCACCATCTTACTCTATGCTCCCACCCCCAAATGCAATGGGAGTACATGAGTCGGTTACGGGGATATTGCCCTTAGAACCCATTTCTTTTCATTTCCTAATTATGTTCACGTGTTTCTTTGGTAACTCAACCCCCTTGAAAAGTGGACACAACATAGTACTTTCTTTTAAGTTCAGCTCCATAATGAACAGCTTGCTGGGGAGCTACAAGAGTCATGTTTCAATTTGGCTCTGGGGGCACCAAAGCACTTAGGTGATAATCGTAGTTAAAAGTAAAATCCACAAATCCCATATATTTTGGTCTCAGGCCTAATTATAATTCATATTTCCTACCACTCCATACCTGTATGGACCCTAAATGTCTAGAATCTTAATTCATTTTATCCAGGTCTTCTAGGATCTGTACCCCTGGCCTCTCGCTCCCCTCCTACATATACAATGCACATTCTTATAGTTATCATCTCCTCCTTAACGACACCATAATTTTCTACTGCTCCCCTAAACCATGTTTATTCCCAATATTATAAAATCATAAGATGAGAGATTAAAATACTTCCATGAATAACAAACCTTTCCTATCCAATCTTTCCATCCAGTATCTCATTAGCTCATCCTTGCCTTCAGTGCCAATTAAGAAAAAGCAAAGCAGTCCATCTACTTAATTTTAACTTTCAGTCTAACATTTCTTCTTGAACATTTCTTAAACAATCCTTCACAGATTTGATATAAAAAAGAAATCAGAACCCATTTGGGATCCTGTTGAGATGAAGCTCCAAAAGTGCTATATTTTATGCAGTACACGGTTGCAGACCAAGAGAAAAATGGGCGTCAGAGATTGTGCCTCTGGTTGGCTGTGTGATGAACTGGACCTCTACCACATACACACAAGCTTAGTAAGGAGTCATCGTCAAGAAAAAAGTTAAGGTGGACCATCTAACCAATTTTCCTTTATTCCCATGGGAGAATATGCCTACTGCTGTAGATTACTCGAATTCTAAAAAAAGAACCAATGACGTCTACTCATCAGCAATGTCCCTTTATTACAGAAAGCTTCACAGATATCACAAAAAGAACCCAACACTTAAAAGAGTGTGGCTTACAAGATAAACCTGAGCTGGATATCAAAAGAATAGGGTTGAAATCCCAACTGGATTCAATGAAAGGATTAGATAAAGTGACTTTCAATCCATTTTTCTGTAAAATGGACATCATAATATTTACATTTTGTACCTCACAAGGTTGTATTGAACAGATTACATGATATTGTAAAGATTCTCTGGAACCCTAAAATCTTCTCTCAATTGGGATAGGAAGATCTTCCAGATGAAGAACTGCCTATATGAATTCACATAGTTGCGTCCTCGGCAAAGTCTTTTGAGAGATGCCCAGAAAAGTGAGAGATTAAGGCACCTGACCAGAATCACACAGTCAAGATGTGTAGTACTTGAACAGAGTATTTCATAAGCTATGATTACAGACAATCAGTATTTCTTAGAAAAAAAATATGTGCCTATCTCTGGGAAAGGTAAAACTGAATCATTCATTCTAATGGTATTTTTTTTCCTCCTGCAAGAAATCTCTTTATAAAAATTCAGTTTTAACATTCATTTAAAAAAATTCTCTCCCTTCTCTCGACCCTTTCCTTCACCCACTGAGAGGGCAAGAGATATGAGAATGGCAATTTTTCTTCTTACTAGCTTTATCCAAATATCATTATCATTTTAGGCCAGTAAATAAAATAAATAAAAACAAACGCTTCTCCCTCTCCCCTCCCCCCCTCTCTTTTTCTCTCCTTACACACACACACACACACACACACACACACACACACACACACTCTTGTCCTGTTAGAAACTGGTAAATCTTCAGATTTATCCATCAATTTTCACACATTAGTTCGACCTGCAAGTTACCACGCTCCTTCCAAGAGGATTTTCTTCAGTCTTGTAAAGCAGTATAGCTTACCTTTCCATTGTGAGGGGATTATTAGATCTAATAATAAATATCAAAATACAAGGTCAAAGTTAAATACAAGACTCACAAGGCAGTCCCATGTTCAAAATTACATTCAGGGGAAGGATTAGATTCCTTTAGGTCATGGTGTCCCTTAATTCTCTGCTACCTTTCTTCTCTCATTATATGGTAATGTAAGCAACATTCTCATAATATGTATTTCTTGCCCTAGAAAAATAATCCACATTAATAAGAAGACCTTCCTAACAGATGTTAGAAAGTTAATTGAAAGAGGGTAAGCACTAAAGTTAATTGAAGTAAAGAAAGTACAGTAGAGCAAGGTGAAGTCATCTTCACTTAAGGTTCATATTTAGTGGGCAGTCATCCTAACAACATGGCTAAAGAGAATAAAATTTGGGATGTCAGATTTAATGATACAGAAAGTAGAGGGATCACATTAAAATGCAGTCCAGGTACCTAGTTGGAGACAGTTTATGAGCCCTGGGTTTTATGACTCACATTCTCCCATATGATTGGATGCAGTATATTATAATGCAATTTTCAGATATTCACGGCAAGGTTGTGACACACTGGGATTTAGTCTCTACAAGCCAAGTCCCTTTGCACGTCATTTTTAGGCTTTTAGAGATGATGTGAAACATAACCTTTTGTGCTGAAACCAGTCCAGAAGAGAGAAGCCTAGCTGGCTTTTGTAAGACGGGTCCATTATTCCCCGGCATTTCATTACCAAGGCCCGAAAATATAAATTACGCATATTCATTCAAAACCTAGCACTTCCTTTCATTTAGCTAATATCAGCTACCTGAACATTTTTCAGACACCTTTTTCCCCTTCCTTTTTATTTAAAACTAACATCCCCCTCCTTATTTGGGATACAGAGCCAGAAAATCAATACAGCTGATTCATACTTGCAACACCTTAACTCCTTCTCCTTTTAAAAATGATGGCCCAGTACTAATTAACTCAGGCCCACTGTCAGTCTATGACCTTTACTGGTTATATTAAAAACTCCTTCTCCATTTTGGCATTAATTTCTTTAGCTTTTTTAGTAAAAAGTAAAGAAAGACATGTCTGTTCTCACAGAAAGAAGCGATAGATTGAAGATTAATGAAAGGAGAGAATGCCAAATTTCATCTGGGTTGGATGGCAATATCGAGACTAGACAGGCTTTCCATAATAACAATTTAATATATTTGCTGTTAGGATTTTGGAAATACAGACTGTAGTAAACATCAGAAGGGACAGAGTCAGCCTCTCAATGTATAAAATGCCCAAATGAATAAATCACAACATATAAAGCATCATTCCACCACCAGGTCAATTTGCCATGCAGTGACAGGGCGTCATGGTACACCGAAGGGAAATGGATGAGGAGCCTCTGAGCTAATTTCACATATTTGATGAAAATTAAAAATAATATTTAGGCTACAGAGAGAGAGGGATTTTTGGTTTTGCCCATTTCTCACAAACCACAAAATAAATGCATACAAATGTCAGTTAATAGCTAGAGTCATGTAAATGTGCCATGGAGGGGAATTGGCTTTCTCAATTGTGTTAAAAGGGAAAAGAAGCACTTTGTAGCATAACGCAAATCATGATTTTTCACTGTAGGCATGTTTCCTAAGGAAACTGCTTTATGATTAATGGGAGAAAGAGGGTTTCAAGAAGTCAAAGTGGAAGAACTCCTTGATAGGAGAAATGAAAGAATGCAAAATTTCTAAGATTTGTGGTAGCAAATTCAACATGAAGAGAAGCTCTTTTTCTATTCAGTAGAGAAGAGCTCAGACCAAGAAATTTCAACAACATCATTAACTTCTTTTTCCAAACATTACATTCACAAATAGGCTTCTTCCTTTCTTTTTCCTTCCCCCTACCTAATCTCTGATACTTTTGATGGAGTATTTGAAAAGAGGACCAGAACAACTCTTTGGATTATGTTATAATAAACAGAACATTGAAAATGGATGGCAATGAAGCACAAAAGATATGTGAAGGATAAGTGGAGTAAGCCTTCCTGAGGAAAAGAAAAGGAAACCCTCCTTTCATCCCTGTCTCCTTTTTTCAAATGGGGCTAGGAAGCTAGCACTGATAGACTACTTCTAATAGGTTAGAAAAAAGTTTCAAAAGCAAGCATATCCCAAGAGTAACTTGAGAAAGGCAGAATTATAGTCAATAATAATTATATTTTCTCTCTAATAACTGACCCTCCATTGTAAGGCACTGATTGATTTATAAAATATAGATGTAAGGTGTATAATGAGAAGGCCTACATAATAGGGAGTTGAGTTGGTATATAGTGGGTAGATGCCAATCCCCAGCGAGTAATTCAATTGGATTCAATGAGAATTTTTAAGTACTTACTATATATGAGGCTCTGTGCTAGATGTGCTGTGATATAAAGATGAAAAAAGATGTGACCCACACCCTTAAGGAGCAATATCTCTTGGGGTAGATGGAATGAATATACACAGGTTAAAAATAAGCCAAGATTATAGTAGTGATAGCACCTCAACAACAGAGTTATTACTGTACCATGGAAATTAAGAGAAGAATTCAAACTGTCCAGTGAATATTTAAGAACAATTTCAGTTCATGAATTATTCTTCTGTCACTTGACTTTGTACAAGTTTACACCAGTTTCTCCATATCTTTCTGACTTCAGCATATTCTTCCCTTCTTATGAAGCAATACAATTTTAGTATATTCCTACACCATAATTTCTTCAGCTAATCTCTAATTGATGGTGACCTATTATGTTTCTAGTTCTCTGGTATAAAATTTACTGCTACAGATATCCTTCAACATGTGGGTCTTCCCCACTCTATTTTTGATTTGCTTAAGGTACTTGCCCAATACTAGCATTTCTGGATCAGGGGGCATGCATAGTTTAGTGACATTTTAAGTATAGATCCAAATGACTTTGTATAATAGAATGGTTGAACCAATTCACAGCTCAAAGGGAGTTAATAATGTGTGTGTCTTTCTATAATCCCTTTAACAATTGCTGTTATCAACTGTACAAGTATGAGGCAGATTACTTGAGTTTGTTTAATTTGTATTTCTCTTTCTGCCAAATTGGAACATTTTTATATAGTTGTTTATGGCTAAAGTTTATTCTTAAAGTCAGTTCCTGAAAAAAAATGTAAATTTATAAAAATTTACATTTTTTCCAAAAAGAGATAGAATTTATATGAGAAGGAAGGCCTATATAATATGTAGTGTGGCTATACATACTGAGAAGATGCAAATCCCTAGGATTTTTGGGAAAAACAACCTTAAAAAAATCAACAAATTAACAAAAAATCTAGAAAATTTGAAATTAAAAAGTGTTTTACTCAAAAAGGAAAACTCAAAAATACTGAGAAGACAGAGGGAAAAAAAACCTAAGGGCTGGTTTCTGAAAAAGGAGAAATAAAGTAGTTAAATCATTAGACAAGAAAACCACATTACCAGAAAAAAATGGAAATGGAGAATTCATAATTATAATACCCAACTATATGGAAAGAAATTTCAAAATTTAAAATAAAATAGATATTTTAAAAATATAAAATAGCGAGATAAACAGAAAAAGAAATCATTAATCTAAGTAACTCAGTCTCAGAAACTAAAATTGAACAAGTCTTAAATGACCTTCGAAAAGAAAATGTTCTGGTTCTAGATGGACTTTATACTCTCATAATTTTTAAAAAATCGCATCTCTCTAATGCATTGTTCGTGGAGTTGTGAAGTGATCCAAACATCCTGGAGAACAATTTAGAACTATGCCCAAAGTGCTATCAAACTGGGCATACCCTTTGACCCAGCAGTGCCACTACTGGGTCTGTATCCCAAGGAAATCATAAAGGAGGAAAAGAACCCGTATGTGCAAAACTATTTGTAGCAGCTCTTTTTGTGATGGCAATGATTTGGAAATGAGTACATGCCCATCAATTTGAGGAGTAGATTAAGTTATGGTACATGAAGGTAATGGAATATTATTCTTCCATAAAAATGATGAACAAGCTGATTTTAGAAAAGCCTAGACATATTTACATGAACTGAAGGTGGGTGAAACATGCAGAAGTAGGAATACATTGTATATAGTCACAGCAAGGTTGTATCATGGTCAACTAAAGAATGTATATTTAAAAAGTTAACATACATGTATAACCAGAAAAAAATAAATATTTTTTAAAAAATCACATCTAAGTAAATAGGTTTAAGATTTACTTGAAAGTGATAAGCCTAAAAATATCTCATAGATAAAAAAAAACTAAAAAACAGTCTTAAATAAAACAAACCCAGATTTTAATGCAAATATTCAAGGAAACTCTTAAGTTTCTAAGATAAACATAAGTCAATACCGACTTTCCCAAATGCCAAACCAGCCCAATAAATCAGGGACACCACGATCACCTCTCAATTTATTCAGACCTGTTAAAGAAAATTACTAGTTTCATTTTCCTCAAATTTTTTTTTGTTTGTACTTGTATTCATTGCTAACAATTTAGTGTTCATCTTTAATCAGATAAGTGGGTGAATTTGACAGAATTATCCTAATCATTTTACATTAAATCCAGTCTTTAAGGAAAGGGTATATATATTGCATGCTACAGAAAGAAAGAAATGGATCCTTTTTCTAGCTTTTGTGCATCAGGAGATGTTCCTAAAATTATGTCTTCGTTAATTTTACCAAAGCATTAGGGCTTTTTCCTTTCCAGTTTAACCTATTTAGTATTTAAGCTATTTGGTGTTTTCTGTTGATTGATACCTTTTTTTCCTTAAGGTTCTTGAACTAGGACTAATATTAATGGCAAAGATGACACAAAAAGTAAAATGAGAAATGTGTTAAGGGACTGCTTGAAAATGGACACATGATTCACGAACCAGAAATACCACTACTGTTTTTTAATTGTGCCAGTTATGGCTAAATCCTTGTGATCCCCATTTGTGGTTCTCTTGGCAAAGATTCTCTCTTATTCCAGAAGGCCAGTAATAAAGCATGCTACCCACCTCTCACAGACAAAGTATGAATTCTAGGTTCAGAAATCAGACATCATCATTGTGGAATTTTGCTAGATTATGCCTATCTAATAAAAAGGTCTGGTTTTTCTCCTTTATTTGAGAGAAAGAGAGAGAGACAGAGAGAGAGAGGGAGAGAGAGAATGTGTTGAAGGAGAGAGGAAAAAAGCAAATAAAGATAACTGCACCATTTTTTAAATGCATAGAAAAGAAGTTATTTCAATAGAAAATATATACAATAGGACAAGTTTGAAAATTATGTGTTGATTTTATCATGTACTCAAAGGGAGAAGCAAAGTGCATGATACAAATTTCAGTTTCATGTGAAATTCTCTTTTTCTTCTCTATGTGTACAAATGCTCATTTTTAGTGTGTGTATGGTTTAAAAGAAAAATATACAATACAAAAATTTTTAAAGTACAATTTAACAGGTCGGGGGAAATTTTTGAATATTAAAGATAACCTAAAGAAACATCCAATCATGAGAAAAAGAACAAAATAAAGAAGTGGAAATATTTGCAAATACTATTCATGGTTGGACAGTACCCATATAATAAAAATGAAAATATGATCTAAAATAATTTCCAGATTTACGACCATATTAAACTACCAGTTGATTATTTTAACAAATTAGACAAAAACAATAGCAAAATGAATCTGATGGAATAAGAACGACAAGAGTATCAGAAGAAATAATAAAGAAATAAGACTCCAGCATGATTAACAGTCCTCTGCCATACAGGATAAGCCATTTAGAGGTAGAGCATGATTAGGGGCCACCTAGTACAACACGGTTATTTTTACATATCAGGATTCTGGTGTATACAGAGGTAAAAGGACTTCCCCAAAATCACAGGGTATTTATCTAAGGTGGCCTTTGATCTTCCTTACTCCAAGTCCAGGGCCTTATCAACCATACTATGCTGCCTCCCCATCAGTGTTCTAGAAGAGTGATCATCAAAATCATTTGACAAATTAAAAAAAAAGAAAAGCTGATCAACAGAACAGGTTAGATAAGTGAATCCCTTAATAGACACAATGATTTGGCATTCACTGAATCAGGTAACATAAATGACCAAAGTAAGGACTCTCTTATCCTGGCACATGTTTTGCCAGAAGTTAGGATTAGCTCACCAGTTCACATTCAATGCCAAAACAAATTCCAAATGTATAGTTAAGCTAGATATAGAAGGTAAAATTATTTATAACACTAGAGAATAATATATAAGCAGGTACTTTATATAAGCATATGTATGGAAGAATTTTTAATCAACCAAATGATGGTAGTGATCATAAGAGATAAAACAAAATTTGATTAAGTAAAAAGCTTTTACATGAACAAAATTGATGTGGTGAAAAAAAGAAGCTCAGGGGAAAAAATTTCTCAACTACCTGATAAATGTCAGATATCCAAGGTGTGTAGCAAAGTAATTACTGATTTTGTTGTTATTTACCCTTAGTTTTCACTGATGATCATGACATGAAAGAAGTAATACATTATTTATGGCAATAAAACCCCAAGTGGGATCAAGAAAGAGCCTAACTTGATGTAACCATGCAAAAGAGAACTGACAGAATTCTACCATACAGGGTGTCCTGTAAGTCTGAGTGCTGTTTATTAAAGATTCATCTTAAAAGGGTACTAAGGCTTTTGGGACACTATTTAAGAACATATATCTTAGTGCATAAATGGTGAAAGAAAATGAACAAGAAGTGAAGCAAATTATCACAACAATATGAATGTTCCAAATTATGAAGAGAAATGCAAAATAAAACAGAACTTGATTTTGGCTCCATTCTCATTAAATACGCAAAAATTATCACAGACGAGTACTAACGGATTCTACATAGAACTGTGAATTGATCCAACTACTCTGGTATATAATCTGGAATGACTTTTTAAAAGTCACTAAATTATAAATACCATTTAACCTAGTTACAGCACTATTATGTATACAAAAAGATGTAAGGAAAGGTCTCACATAACCTGAATGATTTATAGAAGCAAGTTGTTTTTTTTTTCCGGCAAAGAAATGAAGACAAACAGGTACCCACTGACTGGGAAATGACTGACCATTCCATGGTAAATGAATATAATACAGAATATGAGCAACATAAGAAAACTTTGGATGACTGGTATAAACCAATGAAGAGCCTAAGAAAGAGAATCAGAATGATTTATTTAATGATTACGTTGTTATAGAAGAAAAAAAACAATGAAGGACCTTAAAACTGAGCCCAAAAAATGACCAATCTCAAATTCAATGGACTGATGGTAAGGTTCTAAGCTTTCCCTGATCTGAGAGCTGGAGACTACAGGTGAAAGATGAAGCATCCATTGTCAGACATTTTCAATGTGTGGATTTGTTTTTGCTTAACTTTAATGCCAAAAAGTCTGTCTGACTATTAGACATTTTAAAGCATAATGTTGACTTTGCTACTTAGTATTACCCACTAAAGTCCACTTCAGGCAGCTTGATCTAAAAAGTTGTTGACCCTGGGCTCTTACAGATAGTGGGAGAAAAGTATTAGAACCCACACTTCCTACCATGCTAAAGGGATTGAAGTATGGACCCGCTAGAGACTGTGTCTGCTGTACAAGCACCGGCCTAGCTATGTACCAAGAGTCTCGGCACTAAAGACTTGGGCACAAGAAGACGATTTCTGTCTTTTCTTTTGTATGTTAAAGCATAAAGCAAAACACTCCCTTCTCCCAACCTTTCCACTTCATAAAATATTCAGAATATGAATTATACAAAATAATTGTCAAATACTTTGAAAATAATATGGCAGAGGCCAGTATGGCCCTCAAGACAGACTAGAAATGAAGATTTAGGGAACGGCATCCTGGGACAACATGAGGATGAAAATAGAGCATAAAATGTTGTGCTAGGGCCATACGGTGGATAGGGTACTGCAGTCCCAAATTCAAACTCTGCCTCAGACACTAACTTTGTGACTCTGGGCAAAGCACTTAACCTCTTTTTGTCTAAGTTTGGTCATATGTAAAAAGAGGATAATAACAGCACCTACCTTGAAGAGTTTGTTGTGAAGATCGAAAAAGATGCCATATGAAGGGCTTTGCAAATCTTCAAGTGCTATATTACTGCTAGTTTTTACAGTTAATATTATTATTTAGAGGAGGTAGGTTTGAGTTCCAGCTTTTAATGCCGTACAAATCATATAACCTTGATCTCTTTGTCTGTAAAGTGGGCATGTTAGTATTAATATCATTAATAACAATAATGTTAACCACAAGAATTGCTCTACCTAGCTAAGAGGGTAGTGGAAGGAAAGGGCTAGATATGTCATTTATCACATTTAATATAAAACATAAAAATAATCATTTGAGTAGCTTGGGCTTATCAAGAAGCCATGGAAATGCAGTCCCTGGCCTCGGATCATGCAGATTAAGTTTAAGTTTCAACAAGTCTTGGTTAAAAATCCATCAATTTTTAATATCTTTTCTTCACTTATATATGCTTATTTTCTCTAATTCCCCCATCTCTTATTAACATTTATAGATTTCAAGGGAGTATCTGTTGGCTTTATCTTTACTCTGCAAGTTTAAACTAAAACAGAGTATTTTTTGTTAGTCCTCCTAATTATTTTTGTCTATGTCTTCCATGGGACATCCCAGGTTTCTTCAATGCTCAGAGGTGATAATAGCCCTTTGAGGACTTTGTCATCTATCCTGGATTTGATGGCTCATGGCCACTGCTGTGATTTTTGTATTATTGTTATCATTTTACAAATTGACTCAAACAAATCGTATGCTAAAGTGGTCACTTCCTTATGGGAGGTGACAGTTATTCTCTAAATAACTAAGGAGGCATAGCAAAGAAGAAAACAAGCATTTATTAAGTGCCTACAATGGCCAGACACTGTGTTAAGTACGTTACAAATATGATTTCCTCTAATCCTTAAAATAACCATGGAAGGTAGGCGTCTTTATTGCTACACTTAACAGTTGAAGAAACTAAGTCAGACACAGAGGCCTAGTGATGAAAACACTCTGCTTCAGTTGGGTAGCCTATATGTAACTGAATCATCATCCCAATCTCAGGGTTTGCACAGAATGGATTAAAGAATTCGTCAGAATAAACACTCTGAGGGAGGGACAATTATTTTCAGGCTGACATAGGAAGCGGTTGTTGAAATACTGGATCTAGAGTCGGAGGAAGAGAGTTAAAAGCTTTGCTCTCCCACTTAGCACCTTAGACAAAACACTTCATCTCTTCAGTTTCCTCATTTGGCTTTGGATAGGGTGGCTTTTAAGGGACCTTCCAACTCTAAATCGAGTCCTGCTGAGGATAACAACATTTTGGCTACCTGCAGCACAACAATTTTTTCCTTTAAGAAGATTAATGTTGGATGGATGCATGTTGGAGGAATGCACTGTGGAAAGTAGAAAACATACAATAAGATGAGAAATTTGCTATGGCTTCTCAGTCGAATCAAAATCTTCCTTATGCTACTGGACAGACATAGCTCAAGCTGCTACCTTCAGGCTTCCAGTCCAGTGGTATCAAACTCAAATCAAAACAGAGGCCACTAACCCCTACGTAGAGTATTCTTGTGGCTGCCTAGAGACTTAGTTTTAAAATGTAGTATCATTGATGTCTAGGTGTATTTTTCTTCTTTTTAGCTTTATTTTTCTTGTTAAATATTTCCTACCAACATTTTAATCTGGGCTGACTATACTTGCAAATGACGTAGGCACGTGCCCCACCAGTTGTGTGTTTGACAACGCTGTTCTAAAGACTCTCAAAGACTTTGGCAAGGGAGGCCAACAGGCCAGGATTCTCAAGATGTGTTTTGTTTTTGTCGAGTCATATTGGTCGTGTGGGACACTTTGTGATCCCATGTGAAGTTTTCTTGGCAGAGGTACTTTAGTGGTTTGCCATTTCCTAATCTAGTTCATTTTACAGGTGAAGAAACTGAGGCACACAGTGGTAAGTAATCTGCCCAGGGTCACGCAGCTAGAAAGTATTTGAGGTAAAGTTTGACCTCAGATCTTCCTGACTCTGTACCCAATGCTCTATCCACTGCAGTGCTACCTAGCTGCTCTTCCCAATAGGTAAGTTGAATCTGAAAAGCTTAAAGAAATGAGGGAACATGGTCTGGATAAGAGGCAAAAGACCCTGAGAAAGGCAGTGTTGACATAAATAAGGTTCTGTCTAATAGAATCCCTGGACTCAAGCCCATCTTTTGCCCACCTCTGATTCCCTTTCACTTGTCCATGTCCAGCTTGAAAGTCTTTCTCTTTGGGGCAAAGGGAGGGAATGGGATTAAAGGCTATTTAATACAGAGCTCATCATAGTAGATTCCAGTCAATGCATGAATTCAAATCACTTGTATAACCATTGTGCACCCTTTATAAGGAAGACATATTTATTAAACAACAACTATGTCTGATGCTCTATGCCAGGGTCTGACCCCAGTGGAGAAGGACTGAACCTGGGCTTTTATCAATGTAGGTGATTCCTGGAAGAAGAATCTCCCTCTTGCAACACAAGTCAACAGCTGTCCTGAGACTTAAGAGTTGGAGAGAGCTGCCAAATGAGGCAAGACCAACAAAGTTGACAATCAGAACATTATTGAGAAGTCTCGAGAATCTTTTCAGTACAAGTACATTTGGTAAGAGGGACTTGGAGCCAGGTTTTCCTGATTCTAAGGTCAGTTCTCCATTTATATTCCCCAAGGCTGCCCTTCTGCAGCTGCTGTCCAAAAATGATAAAAGCTTCTGTTCTACTCCACGGGGAAACGATATATACACAGGTAAGTAATAATAAAACGAATACAAAATAGGTAGGGGTTTTATGGACGAGGGAAGCATTGGCTCCGATGATTTGAGAAAGCTCTAAAATATCCAAGTTTAGATTCCTATAGGCAATTCAGAAAAGAGAAGTAAAATAGAAACTCTGTTTGAATTTTAAAGCCTTTTACAGCATGGTTCTATCCTACCTTTTCAGGCTTATTACACATTAATTAGCTTCTTTCAAGCATTGGGTGGATTGCTCTAATATATGACATTCTATTTCCCACCTCCATACCTTTATCCTAGTTATCTCCCCTACTTAGAATGTCCTTAATCCTCAACCTCATATCACTGAATCCTTAGCTTCCTTCAAAGTTTTAGCTCAAGTGCTACCTCCTGCTCCTCTGAAATACCAACATCCTTTCCCCAGAAATTATATGGTAAATCATATGCAGAAATGTTTGTGGCAGCCCTCTTTGCAGTGGCAAGAAACTGGAAACTGAGTGGATGCCCATCAGCCATTTAGAACGGCTGAACAAGTTATGGTATATGAATGTTATGGAACATTATTGTTCTGTAAGGAACTATCAGCAGGATGATTTTGGAGAGGCCTGGAGAGACTTACATGAACTGATGCTGAGTGAAATGAGCAGAACCAGAAGATCACTGTACACGGCAACAAGCAAATTACACGATGACCAATTCTGGTAGACGTGGCCCATAGATGAAAACTTAATGAGAAGATCTCCAAAATAGGCACTGAAGAAAGGAGAGAAGAGAGCAGAAATAGAGTCCCAATATAGTCATCCAAGAGGGAAACCATGGGAACATGGATGACGATGTGGCAAATTAAAGTAAGAAAAAGCTAGTAGACAGGCAGAAGGAGAATCAGGAGGCATCCAGGTGGAGGAGGCTGCACATAAGAATTTTCAATACAGAGGTCAAAAAGGGCGAGATAGGACAAAAGCAAAGAAATTGCATTTACCCACTAAGATGTTTGGTAACCTTGAGAGAACAATTACAGGCAGATGGTGCGATTTAGAGACAGAATGCAAATGGATGAGAAGAGAGAGTAGTCAGGAGAGGCAACACAAAGCCTGAAAGAGAAGAGAGATTGAGGAGGATTACATAAGGGGATAGCGGGGCCAATTTCATTCAATAGGCAGGTGCTTCCTAAGCCTAAACAGCTTGCTAGCCTGGGAACATAAAGACAAAACCAGAAGACCCTCTCTTGCCCAAACTGCTAAGTAAAGACTTCTCAGATTACTCTCGGCTACTCTGCCTGCACCTCATCTCTTAGAAGTTGCCCCTTCATCATCCAGGGGCTATTCTCATCTCTTTGTTTCCTAAGAGTTTAGCCCAATGCTTGGCGCTTACTAAGTGCTTAATAAATGAATAGGGACTCTATCCTCAAGGTACTCACATTCTATTGGGGGGCAGGAAAAACAAGTGAACACAGATAAATATGTAATGGGTAGACTACAAATCCAAAATAATTGAGGTAGGGAAGAAGAAGAATAACTGAGATTCATCAGTAAAGGCTTAATGTTGCCACTTTGATCAGAGCTTTGAATAGAGGTAGAAAGATTTAAAGGGCTTTTTTTGTGGCTGCATAAATGTAGTTATTTTTTAAGGATGTAAGGGACCTGCAAACATCTATATATAGTGGAAAAGGAGCTAGCTGATAAAGGGAGATAGAAGATTTAAAGGAAATAGAGAGAGCATGATCAAAGAAGTAGACTAATAAATGGATATGGGATGACTGGCACTGAGGATCTTGATAAGAAAGAAGGGTCACCTCCCCCGCAGAAACTGGATAAAAAGGGAGAAGGGAGGTGTGGTGGGGAAAGGAGCACCTTCCTGTCACAGACACAAACATAATTAATACAAATTTGGGGAAAATAGTAGGCTAATAGCATGATGCCCTTATATATGCATTTCTCAGTGTACACAAACATTAAAAAAAAAACCAGTGTGGCTCTAGCTGGAGGGGACACATCAGGTAGAATATTACAGGAAGATAAAAACATCATTTTCAAAAGAGTTGGGTGTTAGGAAAGAGAGAATGGACAATAAGTTAACAGATCAGATTAGCTTGGCAGTTCACTAACACCTTGAAATAGAATTCAGAATGGCCTTGACAGGTGGCCAGACGGGAGAAGAGCCTTCTTGGAAAAGAAAAACATATTACCTAGAACTTGGTGTGGAGAGCTGTGGGACACAAAGACTAAGCAAAAACACATCAGAAACATAGAGTCCAGAAGGTCCCACAGATGACCATGAATAAGTAGAAGTGCTTAAATTCAACTGAATATACAATACCAACAAATTAAATTTAAAGAAGTATAGTATAGAAAGAAGAACTAATCATTCCAACACTACACATTGCACTTGAGAGGCTATTTAGCAGAGTACTTGGCAAAGAGATGGTCAACCTATCAACACATGCTTCCATGATGGTCTGTTTCATCATGTAGGAAGAAAAATCAGGCAAAGAAAGTTTGAAGCTCCTAATCATATAAGAATACCAAATACCTCAGTGTGTTTACTGGCTATATCAGTTCATATAAAAATAGGATTTTAAAATGTACCTGACTAGCAATATCATTTCTGCTTCAAACTTTGACACGGTTTTGGCATGTTCTAAATTGTTGGATTGTGGGTGTCACTGTAGAGGGTATTAGTATAGCTAGAGTACTTGGAAACTCATCACTTCTCCCTTCCCTTCTCTCTTCTTGTCTTCAGATTTTATCATTCATACCCTGTTATGACAATTAGCTTACTTTTTGGCTTAGGAACAACATATTTGCCTTCCAGATCTATGTGGTGCTCTCCACAGCTGTTTTATGGAGTTCATGTTAAAAGAGTAAGTAGGAATACAATTAGAATCTCTCAGGATCCAGTTAGGAAAATTCCTAATTTTTAGGCTGAAATTTGGCACCCTCCTCCAAATGTATGTTTATCTCTAATTAACCCTTCTGGTCCTTTCAAGATTGAGACAAAATTCAAGTCACCAGATGTGTTTGGATAAAGAAGCAAGAAAGGCATGTTACAGTGTCTATTAATTGTCAGGCACCATAATGGGAAACTCAGGACAGAACATACCCCCTCTCTCTCTCTTTTTTTTTAACTTTCCTTAGTTCTTGAAGATGTGGATTCAGCCAACAGTTTCAATAAATGTCTTCTGCTCCAAGACTGAGTAGGAGTCAATAGCCCTCTAATTTCTCTCCCTTAGGTGCTGCAATTCAGATGGCCCTTTCTCTCTTCCCACACCACCCTTGCCTGTATATACCCCCTCCTCAAGAGCCCTTGGGAATGACTCGGGCTTGCATGACGGCACAAAGGTCACAGTAGTTGGACATAGGGCTCAGGCCTGACAGGAAAGCTCTGCCACTACGTATTGCAAATCCCAAGATACTGGCCGGTTTTTAAACCTTTATTACATTAAAACATTTCTATAGGTTAATATACCGGTTCCTGCAGAAACCATCAAATATGTGTATCTATAGGATATGCAAGTGAAATATACATGAAAACTCCAAGAAATACTTTTCTCAATTATGAGATTATTAGCCCATCAGTTTACTTAGCTGTTTGGTAAAGAATACATTTTCAAACAGAAAACAGCAAAGGGAAACAACATGTTGGATCAAGATTTGTCCCGGCCAAATGAAGGTGAGGGACCTGAGGAGATCTAAGTAGTTCAATGAGATCTGACTCTTCTGAAAAAATCAATAATGTATGGGCAGAGAGAGTCAGAGAAAATAGCCTAAATTTTAAAATGTTATTTGTTTCACCACAGGTAATTCCTATACATTTTATAAGCAGCAGAAAATTTTTTTTTCAATAGGCTAAAAATTCCATTTCCCCCCATCCAAATCACTGATTGTTTTAGCATAGGACATTCCAAAGTGAGGAATTTCCATCAACTGATGCAAACTGGCTCCCCCTCTGTAACTTAAGAGTCCTCAAGAACTGTCTCAGAGTCCTGAGATACTAAATGACTTTTCCAGAGTTCCAGCCAGTCCGTGTCAGAGGAAGACTTGAATCCTGGTATTCCAGACTCAGCTGCCAACTCTCTGTCCACTTCTCCAAGCTGCCCCATCATAACGGAGAAGTAATTAAATATACACAGATCCTCTTAAGATGGTTACATGTGGCAAGTCCAACTTTCTTTAATCTGGGACCACACAATCACTACTTACTACATTTTCTTCTGTGTCACATGATCAAACATCCCATTATTTCTCAATCCATTTTCCAGATTGACTTTTTTATGTCCCTGCTTTCTTGTGTTCACTAGAATATGTTTTGTATCCTTTAAAACTATTGAACCATTTATTCCCAGTAACTAATCTTGCCTCTTTCAATTTAGCAGACAACCACCAATAGCCATACATACGTCACAGAAATCTAGCTAATCATATTCAAGGACTCTAGCTACCACTATAAAAAAAGTACCTTGGCAAATCCATCTTTGCTCTCTCCAGAAATATTTCCTCAATTGCAATCTGGAAAGTTCTTTCCAAGGAATCTCTACACTACAAATAAATGAAAGAACACAAAAATAGCCCAGTAAAGACATTGGTTACCTTCCCTGCAATCAACAGCCAGGAAATACTACGAGAGCACAGATGAATCCAACATAGATGCCTCAGAAGAGGTAAAGTTAAGCAACTACCCAGAACATTTTTTAAAGTATGTATGTATCTGTACACGTGTTTGTGTTCATATGTGGTATTAATTGCTTGATAAAGATAATGAAGGGGAGGAACAATTCAGTTGCAAAGCATGGACAGTGCCATTATTTGAATTATTGATATGTAAGGGTATGTGTGGGGAAGGGCAGTGTGCTATAGTGGATAAAGCCTATTTATTTTTTCTTTTTGCTTTCTCTCTTTTTTCCATTCTAACATTCACCAACTCCAATGAGATGAATATTTCAGTAGAGAAAGGATCAGAATAACAAGACCTCTATTGAAGCCATGAACCTGGATTATGACTAGCATAGATGATATTAGCAGCATCGACACCAGCACCATCAGCAGGATGACAAAACTTCCACACCTTAGCAGGAGAGGATACCAACCAGAACAGTTGTGATGGAGCAGGTAGGAACTTCCTGGACTATAGTTTGTAGAACCCAGGAAGAATAATGAACAGACACACATGGTAAGGTACGGTTTTTAACAAAAGGAATCCTGATGAAAATGTACTGTGTGTCAGGTGGATTGTGCAGGTCCAGAAAGAAAAAAGGACTAGACAGTGGAAACGGCAGCTAGGGAATCAAGCAAGCTACCCCTATGGTGATCCCCACCTTCCCGCCCCCCTCCCACTAACTAGGATTTATGCAGTGTTCCAAAATGATAGTACCACTTTCAAATTGTGGATCTCTTAAATAAACAAAAATATAAGGCTTCTAGAGAGTCTAGAAGCTTTCCTTTTCATTTATTTTTTGGAAAAGAGACCCCATGGAGTGACTAAATCTAGAGTAACTACATAGGTTCTTAGGACAAGTGAGACTTAGTGTATGGGTGAGTTGAATCTCTAACAACCTCCAATTCTGGAGAAAATATAGAGATCTGCAGGGAAAACTGAATTCATCAAGTTAAAGTTTCCTTGATTGTCTATGGACTTGAATACAACCCTTCAGTATTCTTTCCAATGTTTATTACAATTAAAAAAAATCCTATTTGCCTTCATCTAGTATTGGTAAGAGAACTGTAGATTACTAAAAAAGAGTTCAGAATGAATCCAAGGCAAATGTTCCCATGGGGAATCCTGGGCAGAGGTAAGATCCATTAACATATGATGTTATTGATAAATGTCAAATTGCCCTCAGTCCATCTGTCTTTAGTCAATATATGAGTAACATTAAGATCTAAGGATTTATAATCAAGACTATAGATACTCCCTTCACCAAAAAAGACTGCAACATTTCTAAACCTTAGTAGCTTACAAAGTCACTTATATCAAATTTGATTATGAGCCTCTTGGGGCTTAGCTAGGCTGATCCTAAAAAAAATAAACCAAGTTCGGTGCCAGGACTGCATTCAAGCCCTATCTTGGTAAGACCCCCAAAAGCTCAGATTACACTGGCTTAGTCTTTGAGAAGCCAATATTAACTCTATTAACCAATAAAGAGGATTAGAAACCATTTTATAAGGGAGATACTTATCATATATGATATACTTTGATCTATACAACAACCTCAAAAGCTGTGAACAACATATCTAAAATGCAATATCAAATAAGCTATTTCTAGTTTTATTAAGCAAGAACTAGGTACATGATCACTGCTACTTATAACATCTAAGATTTTTCCCATAGCAATACAATAAACACTATTCTTGAAAGCAGTCTGTATTGAAATCAGTCTATCCAAATGAACATTACAATGGGGAAATATGTAAATTTCTTTAGGTTTACATATCTCATTGCTATTAATGACTTTACTTACATTTCTTTCTAAGTACATACACTGGAATTGGCTAACTTGTCATTCAATCATGTCTTTAAGTTCAGACTGTCTAGGGCAGATTTGACACCAATAAATGAATAAATGGAAATCTGGAGCACTTCTGCATAGTATTTATGGGAAGCACTACTTTGGTGACTTTGAAATTCAGAAGGAAAAATGAGTAGTAGTCAGTTTTGCTACTACTGTGATAAATTTAATATATACTTTTTTTTAAAAAAAAAAGTAAATACTAGTTCACAGTTATGTATGTAATCCTATTTTTGTCTTTCTGTATTTAATGATTCATGTTAATATTTAACTTTATATACAAAATTATATAAGAGATTGACATATTACAGTGATATGTGTATATGTTACCTTGATATGTGGGCAAGCATTTAAAACTATGAAGAAAGAACAAAATGATCAAAAGATATATGTAGAAGAGAGAAAAAAGTAATCAAAAGTGATTTTTACATAAAGAATTTCCTTTATTTTAAAGTTCTGGAAGAAAAATCAAAGAATCCCCAGATCATATTATTCTATTGCTACATCCCCAAAGGGTTGCTTGATACCTTGATATGATGACAGTCATGGGAAAGGAAAAGGAAGCCATATAAGGAATGAGATCAACAGCTATGCTGAGTCACAAGAGAGCTGACCTTTACAATCTTCAAGTCTCCACTCCCACCTCTGCCAAGGATAAACAAGCTCAGTGTTGCTTTTAATTGAATACTTTACCCAAGAAGAGATAAGGTTTGTCCCACATGACATAAAAATGTTTCTTAATAAAAACACTCTGTCTCTAACTTTAACTCTTTTTCAAGGTCTTAAAGACCCAAAAAACGTCTCCACTAGAAGCTGTAATTACCATTTCAAAACAGAAAAAAAAGTATGTGTTAGGGAATTAGGTTATAGAATTATTATGGGAAAACATGCTCTTGATTTTACTCTCAAATCAAGGCATCAAACACAGAGTTTGTCTTTCTTTGCCTCTCAAAGACAGTGGGATTTTGAGGGAGCAATGATGACTTTTTCTCAATTAGAATATGCACCCGTGATCATCCTTTAGCCCTTTCAAACTATCCCTCCCCCCACCCAGTGGCTCCACCAGAGATGGTGCTGACTTCTGATAAGACTTAAAGGGCATGCCTTGACCCCCCCAGGTGTTCTGTCTTTGGTCCAGCTACCATGCAACTTTACTTCAAGGAGGTGTATGTAGCCCAGGGAGGTCTTTACTTCAGGCCTTGTCTCCTTATGACTTCCTTAAGGGGCTGCAGGAACCCAAGGATGTTTGCAATTAGTATTAAAACTTACTCACTGTTAAGAAATGTTCCTCAAGAGCACTGCATTGGCCTAAAACCTTTCATGAAACCCTTTTAACTTGAAATCGTAGGTAATATTTCTGTAGAACAAAATGTAAGCACCTTAAAGGCATGAACTGATTTTTATTTTTTAAAATGTGTATCCAAAGTATCTAAAACATCTCCTTGCACAAAGGTAGTGCTTAATGAGTTGGCAATTGGATTGGACTGAATAAAACTGTTCCCAAAGATGATCTTCATCAATCACAGAGAAAAGTAGCCACTAGATGGACATAGGTGAACCTGAACAACCCATGATTTCTCTGAGGTTCTTTCATCCTGGTCTTTTGAGGCCAAAATGAAATGCATAATGCAAATGACACTTAAATCTATTTATTTTAGCAAAACCTCTGGTTAGATAAGTGAATAGGCCCGATTATCAGTGAGACTGTCTCCATCTATTTT
Source organism: Sarcophilus harrisii (assembly GCF_902635505.1). Classification (NCBI taxonomy): domain Eukaryota; kingdom Metazoa; phylum Chordata; class Mammalia; order Dasyuromorphia; family Dasyuridae; genus Sarcophilus; species Sarcophilus harrisii. Next base: position 63,395,865 of record NC_045432.1, read on the forward strand.
AGCTCAAGTAGTCATGGAGGATTGGCACCCTAATCAGCTAGATGTGAAATCCAGTGGTGAAACTTTATGAGAAAGTTGACCCTTTTTCTGTTTCAGTCCCTTTTATAGTTTCCTTTTTATATTCCAGTGTGGTAGGAGGCAGTTAACTTGGCTGCTTTCATAAAAATCACATAATTTAATGTTTATGTGATGCTAAGGGTATGTCTACTCAATGCAAAAAGTTATGTAGCTCCTGTTGTGATATTTCAATTAGTTGAGAAAAATATTTGGTCACCCAACAATGTTTTATACCTCTCTGACAGCAGTGTGATTAATTTCTCTGCCACTACTTCTTTTAGCCTTGGTCTGTATAAGTGAGGATAAGAAAACATGATCAAACAGATTGCATGTAAGCCAGAAAATAAAAGGATGAGGCTGCCAGAAAGATTGATCTTTGGGAATATAAAGACTTTTCCATCTCCTTGGATAGGCAGTAAAACTAAAGAAAATTAATATCAGAAGGCAAGTTAACAGCCAAAATAAGAAAGGGTTTCCTGATGAGCCCATTGGACTGGGCTGTGAGGGATATGACCAGATCTCTTCTTAAAGTATTATGAAATGTAGGAGATTCTAAATGGATCGGGTCATGTTGGTGTGGTGCTATTTTAAGGCAGAATGGTATAAACAGGCAAGGTTCTTCATAGACAGACAAGGTTCTTCACATTTTCTGTGTCATAAGCACCCTCTTTGGCAGCTTGGTGAATGAAGCTGATGAATCCCTTTCCAGAAGAACATACTGAATGCATAAAATATAAAGCTCCAAGGATACCGATCTTATCAAAATGCAGTTATCAAAATATTAAAAAATAAGTTCAAAGACACCAGGCTAATAATTCCTGGTATCAGATCTTTGGAAGTTTGTTCAACTGTGAACCTCAAATTTCTACCTTTTAGAGCAAAACTGTTCTTAAAATTGGGTCTAAGGAATCTTAAGATTTGCAAGGAACCTTAGAGGCCACCGAGTCTACTCTCCTACCTGGCCTTTGTCAACTCTATGACATTTGCCCCATTTCATCCCAGTTGAAGTGAACAAAACTTCACTAACCACCAACTGTATACAAGTGAGGCTGATGAGCTTGCACAGCCCTCCCTCAAATCCAATTCACTTGTACATCATGTCATCACCTCCCTGATATCATGGTGGTCTTCAAAAATGAAGGACAAACAACAACAACAACTGTATGCAGAGTATTATCATGTATGGCAATACTGTGTATGAGAAGCATTAGGAGAGATGCAAAGTTCAGGTGAAACCCTGTAGTGTTCTGGTTGGTTTTCTGGAGGTCTTTGGAGAAGCCTTCATTTCAGCAAAGTAATCACCACGAGAATAGCTAGAGATCAAGTCCAAAAATCTTTATTGTCTCCTTGCCTGGGGCCTGGCCTAGTTTTCTGGAGGTCCTTCGGAATGTGTCTTGGTTTCCTTGGGGGAGGCAGGAGGACCACCACGACAGTCTCTGTCTTGAAGTCTCCCTGAGTCTGGGAGCTTGTACTCCAGCCTCCAGCCACCACAAAAGTGGGAGATAGAATGAATCTGTCTGTCTGAGTTTGTCCCAGCTTATATGCTCTATTATAATTGCATTATCAGAGGTGTGACTCTTGTAGAATAGGTGTCAATCTTGTAGAACTATATTAAGTACTAAGAACATATACTGAACTAGAGAACTATTAATCACCAGGTTAAACTAGATAACTATTGTCTCATCGATTCCACTGAGTTAGCACCTTGTAAGAATTCTTGTTTAAAGTAGAGTTCTGGCCCATAACAAAACCCGGTGCCTACCTTCAAAAGACTTTGGACAAACAGACATGTACATTATAGAGCGATTAGGGAACTTTCTATAGTAGAACATTCTTGACTCCAGATCTGCATTTGCAGAACATGAGGTTTTTAATGATTACTTTTAACACTAATGACAATACTCCCATCTCCAGGTGTGCAGATGGCAACCCACCCACTTCCCATTGTGTGCAAAACCAAGCTATTACCCCAGAAATTCTCCACAAGATGGGATGGGGCTCAAGATGTTGGGGACATTGCTCTAGGTATCTTGACATGTGGGTACCAACAGAAGTTGGCCATTCATTTGTTTATCCTTCACTTATACGACACAGCTATCTTATTTTTTTCCACTTAAGGATCTCTTTTAAGATGATAACAATAGCTAGCATCCACAAAGACCTTTAAGGTTTACAAAGCACTTTACATACATTGCTCAATAGGTAAATGTTACTATTTTTTCATTTTATAGATGAGTAAAGTGAAGCTGAGAGAGGTTACATATATCAACCAGAGTCACAGAGCTAAGAACTGGGATTTGAACTTGGAGATTCCAGATACCCTCTATACACTGTGTAATCTTGCTACCCATATCTTTATGCCACTCTACACACACACACACACACACACACACACACACACTCACACTCACACTCACACACACTCTCTCTCTCTCTCTCTCTCTCTCCTTTTTGCTAGTATTATGTTATAATCTATTTATAACAAACAATAGCCTTTTTGGAAATTCTCTATTTTGATTCCTCAGACACTGTGCTTTTCTATGATTCGTCACCATATAGCATCACTGGAAGAATAATGATGTGAAAATGATGGGCTTCTTTTAGAAATTTTGGGTATCACTGAAGGCCTCACACAACTTTCTCTTTGTGATCCAGACCCTTGCTTTCCAACTTATTTTCCATCAGCAGCAGACTACACAGCAAGCTTCTGGCACTTCAACAAGGAGAAGGTTTTGTTGTATTTTTTCCATGAGTTGAGAAGTAAAACTGATTGTGCACTTCATGGAGACCACTTGGCTGTGGCGATTTTTTTACATTAAAGTCACAGCAAACGTCTATTTTCCTCAGTCTTTTGAAAGCCAAGGTTACTTGGTGTGGGTCTTTCTGCTTATAGCATATATTAAGATCCTTTTCCAGTCCAGGAGACTTCCTGAGGATATACTTGTGTTTAATGTCTCATACAGCTAACAGAGTTAAATATTTATCAGTGTTTAACCAAATCTTAAATTACACGGAGCAATCAACAATGGAAAAGAGCTGTGAGCTTATTTTATTATTGCAAGGCGATACTACCACCCTACAATATAAACAAGCAAAATAATAAATATTATATATGAACAGATCCACGTTGTGCATTAGGGGAACCTATTTAGCATAATGCATGGTAAATTAGTTGTAAAACTTCCATTAATATTAATGGTAGATACACATCTAAATCCCAGTGTATTGCAATTAAGAGTTTCTCTCATTTGTTCTGGGAAATTGGGAGGCTCAGTATGGTTGAAAAGTGTACTGTATCGAGACCACAAGCCATAACACATTCTCCAGCAACGCCATCAATGGAATAATAAATCTGGTGAGGCTCAGATCCATTTTGTATATAGTTTAGCCACAAGATAGGAAACTATAAGGTGACAAATATTACTTATAGTGATGAGATGGGAGAAAGGTAAAAACCATCAAGGAGCTTTTTTGATTATCAAGATAGATGGAGAAAGCTCTTATGTGTGAAGAGAACATATTAGTAGATACATTGAGGATAGGTTACTTCTAATAATAACACAGACAAAAACCACTGGATGTCAAGAGACATTCATCTTCATCTCATATTCAAGAAGGATGGGAAATTATTGAATAGACCTATGAAACTACAAAATTCATCTGAACACCAAGAGGGGACGTGTTATGCTCCACTTGGGAAAAGATGGCTACAGAAAACTAATTAAATAAATAAATAGCAGTCCATTCTTTAATATATAGACACTTAAGTGCATCTCAACTCTTTTGATATCTGAATGCTCAGCCTCTTTTTCAGGACAACTCTCTCGTCACTACAGTAGGTATGGCATTTGTCCTTCTGACCTGGGGAGAATGAATTAGCAAAAGTGATAGTAATATAAATGTTTGCAATAAAGAAAGGGATACTACAGTTTCTGGATTGATTTCAGGCTGTATCCAGAGCATTTTACAAATCAAAAGGCATATTTGTTACTTCTAACAGCCACATCCAATTCTATGAAACCGTAAAAAAAAATCAGCCAACTTTTCACATGACTAATCCGATACTTTGCTTTGTACACGTGGGGAGCCCAGGAAGTGAAAAAGAGATAGAACAAAAGAGGCACATAGTCTACTTTGATCCTTAATTGACACAGGTTTATTCAGTTAGTTGGTCTATGGATTAGATCCGAGACATCATCCCTCCCACTAAACACTTTCCCAAGACTTAATATGTATTTCTTTTTATGCCTGATGTTTGCTTTTTGGTAACTCTTTCCATAACATAGCAAATTAACCAGGGTTTAGATAATTTCTGCTTCACATCTTGGCGTCTTATGTGACATAAATGATCTTTAATCAAAGAAAATTCATAACCAACATAGCATCTGCTCAAGGGGAAGACAATGGCCAGCATTTAAACACACATGTACAGAGGCCTAAAGAGCCCTCAAAAGGACAAAGGTTTTAGGAAACTGTCAGGGTGAGGAAATTAAGCAAACATTTCCTAGCTTTTTCTCTTCTATCTAGGACCTTGGAACAGAAGCTTTGAAGCTATTTTACAATACAGTAGAAGTTCCTAACAGATACATGGCAAGATCTCATTAGCTAACCATCAATAACATTGTAAATTTATCAACTGAGCCATTTTCAGGCTCTCTGCCTCTAAAACAAGAGACTAATAGGTCAGTCTACATATTACTTTGGGGATAGGATCTCAGCAGGTTTGGAGACCAAATCGAGAGACTTCTGTTTTACTGAAGAGGAAAAGTGTCCTATACATGAAGGGTAGTACTTCATATTGCATGACTACTGCCGACTCTGTGCTAGGTACACTTTGGGTTGAGTACTCCCATTTAGCACATATTTGTACTTTCTTATCCATAAACAGGACTGTTTTTAGCTGTTCAGAACGATCCATATCTCTCACTGTAAGCCCTCAAATAGGACTACATAGTCTTGGACGTTTCTTCACCCTTTCCTTCCACTAAGAGATCTGATCTCTTTGTTCCTTGAAGAATGCCTAAAGCTAATTGTTTATGTAAGAAATTCTTTCATTCAATTAGCATTTATTAAAAAGAGCCTACTACATGCCATGCTTTACGGTTGGCAATGGAGACCAAAGACAATAACAAACCAGTTCACGATCCCAATGGGATCACAAAAAGTCAAACACAATTGAAACAACTGAACAACAAGAACATCCAAGGCCAAGTACACCCTTAATGCAAAATAGAAGGTAGAATTAGGGAATTACACATGGAACAGACCTTAGAGACCATTAATTCAACCTATTCCTGAGCAGTAATGTCCTTAACAGCACTAGTGTTAATAGGTCATCCTATTTTTTTCTTTAAGTCTTCCTTTATGAGTGAAGGTTCTACCTCCTGAGGCAGCACATTTCACTTTTGAATCAATCTCATTTTTAAGAAGTCTTTTCTTATTTTCAACCAAAATTTGCTTGTTGGTAGCTATCAAAAATTCTATCATAATGAGACAAATGCATAAATAGCTTTCTGTTGGGCTACACTGTCCTTCCCCTCTGTTTCTTTAAAGACTGATTTGTTTTTGTATTCATGCAAACCCTGTGTATATGTGATATGTATCTTTGTAGATTAACTCCAACATACTTTACGCATTTTGTAGCTACTTTCAATGGAATCTCTGTATCTTTTTTACTTGGATTTTGTTAGCAACGTGGAGAAAGTCTGATTTTTGAAAATTTATTAGGCATTTGGAAACTTTGTTCAAGCTATTTATTATCTCAATTTCTTCATGAATTCTCTTGGATTTTCTAAGGAAACCATTACATCGCCTGTAGATAAGGGGACTGTAGAGACAACTAGGAGTGCCGCAGTGGATAAAGGGCCAGGCAAGTTCCAATCCAGCCTCAGAAACTTACTAGCTCCGCAGCCCTGGGCAAGTCACCTCATCCTGTCTGCCTCAGTTACCTCAGCTGTAAAATGAGCTGGAGAAGGAAATGGCAAGAAAACCCTTATGGGGTTACAAAGAATTCTGATATCACCAAAGAACAACAATAGCAGTAGGCCCTTAGCCTACTCTTTGCTTAGGTTTATTCCCCTAATATCATTCCCTTGTCTCCCTGTGACAGCTTGTTGCTATAAAAGCATTCTACCAAACAGTAATGGAGAATCAGGGCATCCTTGCTTCTTCACTGGCAAACAGACTGTGAGAATTTCCGGAAGGTGATTGTTTCTGCTATTTTATGTAGAGTTTTCCAAATTATGCCAGAAAACAGACATGGGCCCTGTCTCATCTTTAACATAGTCTCTAAGAGTAGGAGAAAATGTTTGCTCCATGAAAAATCAGCCTATTTCATGACAGGTACATCCAGGGCAAGGGTCTCGTAACAGAACGTGAGGGTCACAAAATTACTATTTAATAGCAAATTTTAGATTTGGATAACTATTTTGTATAGCTATATACCTGGGTCACATATAAATTTCTTGGGTGAAATGGGGTAGTGAGTGCAAAAAAGTTTAAGCTGGCTTGGTCTAAGGTAATGATGATATGCCACATACATAAAACCCCTTAAGCAAACCAGTCAAAGAATGTATTCCCCTTTAATACAGGACACTCTGGAGATGTACCCTGAAAATGATAGCTCGCCAATCTGAACATATGTGTTTGCCTTGTCTTGGGTCAGCCACATGTCATAACGCTCATAGCAAAAGTAATTAAGTGATGATGCAGTAAGAACACATACAAGAAAACATATGTGGGAACAGAGACTGCCCTGAAGGAGCCAGCTAGTATAGTGGCTAGAGTGCTGAACCTCAAGATAGGGAAAGCATAAATTGACATTCAGTCTCATACACTTCCTTGTGACCTGAGGCCACAATTTTCTCATCAGTAAAGCTAGGAAACTGGACTAAAATGATTACAAATAGCCCTTCCAGATCTAAATCTATGTTACTTATGAGCCCAGAGAAAACCTAAATAATTTGAGGTACAATGTTCACAGAGGGCATATGCCAATATAAAAAGTATGACATCTAAACAAGCAGCAGATTAAGTGCTTTACCAATCAAACTGCCAAGGAGATACTTTCTAGAAAAGGATCAATAACAATAATAGCTAGCATTTATATGGTGTCTTAGAGTTTGCAAAGTGCTTTAAAAATTTCATCTCCTTTGATTCTCACCATGACCCTATTATTATTATTAGGGGCTATTATTATGAACATTTGATGAATGAGGAGACTGAGGAAGATAGAGCTTAAAATGACTTGTCTTGTTTCACACACTCCCCAGTATGTGTCTGAAGTGGGATTTGACCTTAAACTTGGCAATACAAATTCACATGCAGGACCAAAATGTCAAAAATTTCAAGAAAATCACGACAAAAGTAGGAATGAAGAGATGTTTGAAGCTTTTTTGGCTTTGGATTTCAATTAAAAGGCAATAATTACTTTTTTTTAAATTTAATAGCCTTTTATTTACAGGTTATATGCATGGGTAACTTTACAGCATTAACAATTGCCAAACCTCTTGTTCCATTTTTTCACCTCTTACCCCCCACCCCCTCCCCCAGATGGCAGGATGACCAGTAGATGTTAAATATATTAAAATATAAATTAGATACACAATAAGTATACATGACTAAACCGTTATTTTGCTGTACAAAAAGAATCAGACTCTGAAATATTGTACAATTAGCTTGTTTTTTTTTTTTTCTTTCTATTAATTTAATTTTAATTATTCTTTACATGTTTGGTGAAATTCACATGTTTTTTTTTTTTTTTTTTATTTTTTATTTAAGGAATATGCAAATTCTTTTGCAGTCCCATTTAGAAGATGCCACAAGTCTTTTAACTCTAATTTCTCCAGGAATTTGTTCGGTTCCATCTATTCCCTTTGGTTTATCTTTCTGTTAGACTTATCCAAAACGGAGTAAAGGAAACTCAAGTCTTTATTGAGTTACTGTCTATGACTGTGTATCTCATAATATATCCTTTATGAATTTGGATGCTAAAATATTTGAGAGTATATGTTTATTACTGATACTACTTAGCTCTTTATGGTTCTTCTCAGAATAATACAGATTCTCTATTTATTTATCTCTATTCTCTATTTATTTATCTCTATTTTTTGAAGGTCTGTTTATGCCTTTGTCAGATAGCCTGAGTCCAACTCCTGCATTTTTGAGTCACAATACATAAAATTTTTTTCTGTCTCTTCAGTTTTATTTTGTGTCCATGTTATTAAATGTTTCTTAAAAACAATAGATTATAATTTTATTTCCTGACCTAATCTGTTTTTTTTTAATTTTAGTATTTAATCCATTCACATTTAAACTTATAAAAGTTAGTTCTGTATTTGTCTCTAACTTTCTTTCATGTTGTTAAGTTATGAGTTTCCCTCTTTCCTGCTGTAATCACGTCATCTCTTGTAATCACAATATTAATTTTTTTCAAAGCAGCGCTATTTCCATTGGCTGCTGAAGAAGGCTCTGGAACCACCACATTTTAGACTTCTTTAAAAGAAGGCTCTCTCTAAGATCATTTTACTGAATTTCTTTTTAGTGATCTCTCCATTTGGCTTTCTACTCTAAAATGGTGGGTTCCACAAGCACAGGAATACCAAGAGAGCTCTCAGGCATTACAAAGCAATCAACCAACAGGGCTTTATTGAACCACTACTGTAATGATGATACCACATTGAATTTCATCAAGGAAAATGGAAATCCTTGCAGCTATAGGCAACTCATTTTTTTTCTATTCAATGTACTAGCAAACATTTCAAATCATAAACTTTAATAAAATCAAATATTTAAAACAAGACATTGGGTACATGTGATAGGGATGCTAAAGGACAGCCATTTTTTCGGTATCAAATTCAAAGGGTAAAGACAACCAGGCTTAACTCATCTGCCAAGATGGGTGTTATCAGGGTGTGGCGGCTCTACAGGTTACAAATAGATTTATATAGCCAATGGAGGAAGCCATCTCTATTTTATGCCTACAGGACCTCATGGGATAAATAAAAGCAAGAGTTTACTAGACACTGTGTGAAACAGTTCTTTTTTTATTGTCCTTAAGTCTCTCTTAGGCTCACTGTGAGCTGTAAGGAAACTTAGAATCCCACCATTTTCCAGATGAAGAGAGCCACAGAAAGCTCAAGTGCTTTGCCCATGGAGTTAACAAAATGAGCATTTGAACCCACATTCTCTGAAGCCAAATCCAATGCACCCTGTACTGCTTTCTCAATCTTGATATTCTGAGATTTCAAAGGTTCACCGACACTTCAAGTTAGAAAAGGGTTTACACAGATAACTTACTCCCACCCCTTGCTTTTTCTGGATGAGGAAAGTGGATCCCTAAATTGTTGCTCAAGCTCCTACAGCAGGCAAGTATATAACTTGAGACAAGAACTCGGCCCTTTTAATCAAAAATACTTGCAAAAAGCTCAACTCTGTTATACTGTTATTGGAGGGGAAAAAAGATGTAAAAAGTCTCTTAAGGCTTGTTTCTTTCTTCAGTAATGATATACAACTCCATGCCACAAAAAAGTAATTACTTTTTTTTCCTTTTCCCAAAAAATACAGTCAGCAATAATTGAAACATTTAAAGTGTAACATATGACAAAGAAATGTGGTATGATGGATTCATCTTTCTTCCCACAGATTTTTTTCCAGAAAAAATGTATATTCATGAAAGAGAAGGGGATGGTGGGAAATGCTGGCTTCATGACAAATGTGCCCAGATACAGAGGGGAAAGTTGCCCAAGTGCTGTAATGCTTTATCATAACAAAACAGAGACAACAAATTGTCAGTAAGGCAGCAGCAGAAAGCCAACACAACGAAATTGCATTTATCTTAATCTGCTCCACTGAGCTATGTATAACATTTGACATTCTGTCATAAATTTTATATTTATGGAGCCAGCCTGTGACACCGCTATCTGTTTGGTTGTGGGTAGCCTGAGAACTTATGCATTTAAAATCATTAGAATGAGCTTTAAAAAAAATCAACAACCTTCCACCCTCTTAAATGAACAGAAACAGAATTTTGACATATCAAATGAATACTTTCTTTCCTCTAGCCATTAACTGGCAGAAGACAAACAAATGAACGGCTGGCATAAGGCTTGGCCTGTCCTCCTGATGCTCCTATTTTGGGCCTTGCTAAACTTGTTCATTCGAGAGGATGGTGCAAACCAGAAATTTCACAAAATCATCAGCATCTGATTTTCAGGGAGGAGGTATATGGTGAGGATCTGTGGTTCCATTGGTCTAAGGAACTCCAAGTGAGGAAAATCTCCCCACTCATACAGATGTGTTGCTTTACCTTACTGTTTTGGGGCAGTGTCAGCAGACCTAGATGATTAAGAGACTGCTCAGGGTTACACTCAGTGTGTATCAAACGGGGGTCCAGAACTCAGGTTTTGTGATTCATGCTAGCCGTCTATCTCCAAAATCATTCTTCTCCTCATCATTTAATGAGTTAACCAAAGCAAGTCATTTTTAAACATACTTTTAGGCCAGACAGCTTAAGATGACAGAAAAACCCAAAGCCATCCCCTTTTATCTGTATTAAAGCTTGGGTTCAACAGTACTCCTTTCACAGGCAACAGTTAACATAAATTATTTTCTTGAATCCCCTTCAGCAGCTTCAAAGTCTAGGTCCCCATGGTTATTTCATGCCTCTCATTGTAAAATTCATTAGAAGTTCTTTTTTCCCCTTATGCATATGATGAAACTCCTTTAATTCTTTAGGCATTACAGAAGTTGTCTGGGTACTTTTTGTCATTGCCTGGCAAGTCACACTTATGAGTTCAAAATGATGCAACTAGTAAATTTATTTATGGAAGGGGAGCAGATGTCTAAGGCCAACCAAGAAAACTCTCCGTTCTGTTCTGTCCTTGGAGGGCACACCATCTTGGTCTTCTTCCTGGATCTGTCTTTTTGATTTAATTTTGGAGGGAGTAGTAGGATATGAGCCAAAGAGGGGAGAGAAAGTACTGCTCCTTTACAGATGAATGGGAACCATGGTACAGTGGAAAGATCACTGGGTCTATGGACAGATGGCAGCGCTCTTTAAAATCATGGCCCTGATGCCTGATAACAGAATTCTCAAGTCACTATTCCCCTCTGGACCACATTTTTCTCTTCTACAAAATCAGAATGGCCAAACACAAGACCTTTGAGATCTCAGCCATTTCTAAAACTAATGTCCTTAAAGAGACAGAAAGGGAGAAGCAAGTGAATCAATAAGTGGTCAAATTATTGTGACAACCTCCCCAGTGGCAAATGGGATCCACAGGGAGTGTGAGCAGCAGCAATGGCAGAAGTTATTTGGGATAAGAAGTCACTATGCCAGGCTTAAAACTCACTCACATGCATCTGGTACAGGAAATATACTCAATCAAAATTCTCCTCTTCTCATCACTTACCATGAATAATAACTTCGCTGTTTTTTAGTTGTTTCAGTCAAATCTGAATCTTCGTGACCCCTATGGGCTTTCTTGGTAAATGATGCTAGAAGAGTTTGCCATTTCCTTCTCCAGCTCATTTTACAGATGAAGAAACTGAGGCAAACAATTGTATAGCACTTCAAGGTTTGTTTTCTTTTTAGTTTTCTTCTCAGGCTCTGTTACTATTTTTGCTCATTTTGGTGATCTCAGCTCCTCCAGTTTGATCCTCAGGTATCACTATTACCTAGACCTTTTCAATTCTAAGACCTGGAACCCTGGTCACCAGCTCCCACTGCTTTCTCATTCTGGGAGTCTCCAGATTCCTCCACCCTGTCACTCATACTGCAATAATAGCCCAGCTGAAACCTCCACTCTAGAGACCTTCAGTTCAGACTATGCACCCCTCTACAAACCATGGGCCTTGCCAGAGGTATAGTGCATAAGCTCAAAGCAATTCTATAGAAATTACAATATTTGACTGAGAGGGCTATGTATTTTTCCTGCTTTTATTTATTCTAATTTTTTTTTTTGGAAAAGGGGGTTAATAACACATTAGCAGAGAGAGACTAATTTTTCAAGGGCAACAATGTGGAAAACGACCCTTGGGGGCAATTCCAACGCAAAGAAAATCATGGATTTTTGAACTCTTGATGACAGTTAATACACTCCATGAAATCCTGGGGAAGTCTTTCCTTCTTTGCAGCTCATTTTCCTCATCTATAAAATGAGGCTATTGGAGAAAAGATTTCTAAGGTTTCTTTTAGATCTATTATCCTACATACTCATAACAAAATAAGAATCCCAAGTCAGTGCTGATTTCACCAAGTCGTCCAGACTCTCCTCTTCTCAAGTGGAAAAACAGCTAAGAAAGAGACTGCTTCTAATCACTAGGTAGTCTGTAGGGAAATGAGAGAGTGAGGGGTCTACGAGCCTGCCAAAACATGTGGGGACCACCTCTACCACCACACTGAGATGGGGTTCCACAGGACACAGCTCCTAGCTGAGGAGCCCGCCTAACAATAATGAAAGCTGGCATTTCTGAAGTGTTTTCAGGTTGGCAAAGCACATGCATCATTGAATTTTATCCTCACAATAGCTTCCACCATAGGAAATACTTTCAACGTTTTACAGATAGAAAAACTAAGTCTCACTGAGATGATGTGACAAGCTTTGGGTTACAAAAGAGTTCATCTTACTTTGCTTAAGTTCTATGTAGAGCACAAGTCTTCTTGAATCCAGGCCCGGCACTCTCTGCTGTGCCCAGCAGCCATATGATGGAGTAAAAGGGTTTGACGCCAAGAGTGGAGGATCAGGCATTTCAAGGGCAGGCACAAAGCTACTTCATCAATCTCTTGGCAAGCAGGCTGATCCTCACTCCACAGACCAGGTAAATCTTCAGTTGTGATTTCTTTGTGACCAAAAGACATATATGGCTGGCTAACTGGTAATCAAACAAGAGCAAAGCACTGTACTTAACTGTGTGGTAAGGATGACCAGAATGAAAGAGGTGGTGCTAAGAATAAAAAAAAATTCGGGCAATTTTATAATTTTATGAATTAAACACGATTTCTGACATTTCATGTGGCAACAACTCAAACGTAAATCCATCACCACCCCGAGTACATATAAATAAGAATAAGCTGTTGACATATAAGTAGAACTAGGAACTGACAAGTAGCAGGCAAATATATTAAAACGGGAAACTGGGAAGTCAGCCACCAAGAACAATAGTTTCCCTTCAAAACATACAAGAGTTTCTTTTGCTTCAAAATGTGAAGTGTGTTGAATTCTATTTGGAAGGCTCATGGGCACCGTCCCAGCATGAGGCATCTCACTGGATAGCTTATCAAAAGCTATTTCTTGGCCAAAAGTGGGTGATGGGCAGAATTTGTTCTGTTGCTTTTCATTTGATATGTTCTTCCTCCTTTCTCCATCTGTGGTACCACCTACTCCAGTCTCCTCCTCCTTAAGGTCTCCAAAGTTCTCACACTGTTCGATGGCATCCAAGTAGCACCTGCTCCAGGGTGGGCTTCTGAGGCATGCTCTCTCTCTCCCTAAACCAAATGTGACCTCTTGTATCTCAGGCCCTCAGAGTCTTTTAGGTAAGTGAAGACAGTGAGAAACTAATCTATGGTAAAATGGGCATGGCAGACAATGGCCTAATTCATTCATTTGTCTAATTTTGCTTAAGTTCTACACAGAACACAAACTGTTGGCATATTTTCAATTGTGGTAAAGTTTGCATTTTAACAGTTCTTTGAAGAAGTAGTCAGGCCCACTCAAAAGAGTAATGGCTTTGCAGATAGAAGACCTGGGTTCAAACACCATCTAGGACACTGACTGTGTGACTTCAGACAAATCCCTTCGTTTCTCTGACACTCATTTTCCTCATTTGTAAAGTGCGGATAATAAAACGGAACAATTTCTCATACCAGTGAAGTTAGAAGTATGGTCTTTTCCCTCTCCTACAAAAAAGGCACCTATCTGACAGGGCTGTCGTGAAGCTATAATAATATGAAATAGTTCAAGTAGCTTACAAATCAGAAACTTGATATATTAGCTCTTGCTATTTAACAATTATATATTGATTAAATTATTTCGGTTTATTTTATAGAATTTTATATCATTCAATTAATTTTATAGCTTAAAAATTATACCTAATAATTGGGAATATGAATATTTCCTTAATCCTCAAAAAGTCAACAATGGTGAATATATGTTGGGGAAAACATTTCTGCCCAGATGAGGATATCTTCTCTCCACTCAAATACATATTATGCTTTCTAAAGAAGTAGCAAAGAGGAGAAGCACAGGGTCAGTCTTCTAGGGCCAAGGGGCAGCATTCAAGTCTTTTCTTTCATGGATTCACATTGCCCATGTCACCTCAGGAAAGTCACGGGAACTCTCAAGTGTCTCAGGAAACTCAGACTTAAAAGTTCCTCTAGAGCCAGCTAACTAGTACAGTGGGTATTCTGCAATTAGAAAGTTCAAATCTGGTATCAGACATATGACCCAAAGCAAGTCACAACCTTTCTCTACCTCAGTTTCCTTATCTACAAACTGGGGATAATAATAGCACCTACCTGTAGGGGTGTTGATAACTATGACTGTGGTTATTATTATTTATATTGGTGGAAAGAATTTACATACTATCTGTGCTCTAAACAGCTAAGATCACAAAATCATGCTACACATTACAACCCAGTTCTACATTCCCTCAGGTTGATACTGGATAGCTCCCTCACAAATACAAGGAATTTCTAGGTAGGTCCCAATTAGCAGAAATAACAAAATCTGCACAGCAGTCACATGTATTTAAATTCACACTACTCAAATTTATAATCATGTACATTAGGGCAATTGGTTCCAGCCCAAGACATAGATCACCTCCCAAGACATCTGCAGACTTTCACAAGACTAATGAAATTTCTGTTTCAAAGCTGATGTGGTACTGTGGAAATGGGGTTACTCATGGAATGGGAAGACACCTGGACTCAAAGGTGATCAGCCGGATGTCTTTGGGCATTCACAGCTCTGAGATTCAGTTGCCTAAGTCTGCAGTACTACTTCTAATATTGCAATGCACTTATCCACCTACAGCTATCCATCAGTCATTCTGACTTCTACCAGTCCACATCTTTCAGACCTTCTTGGTCTGAAAGACAACAGGTGGTCTTCCTGTCATCAAGAGGACAATGACAAGTCGAGCACAAGGTGGGTAGGCATGAGTGTGTTACAATCTGCATCACTGGAATGAACTTCTAAAGTAAGCAGATGGTGTATCCCTTTTGAGAATTAGGATAATCCTTGTGGTAGCTCTCAAATCATGGTGACAATTTCTGTGTAAACTTTACAGCACTAAATAAACGTGACTTGTCACTGTTCAAAGAGGAACAAAACATTCTCGAATTTACAAAGCGGCACAGTTACAATCAAGTCAGAATCCCATGCAAACCTGGGCAGATTTTAGAAACTGACAGCTGGCATTGGGATAACTACACTAACAATGGACAGTAAGATATTCAGAAGAGTAAGAGAATAAAAGTTCTGGTTAATTAATTACTTGAGCTGCTTGGGTTATTATCCGTGTCTCAAGTTGCAATTTTAAAAAAATGAGAATACAAGAAAATGAAGTTCATGCTAAAAGTACCATGGACAGAGGCAGATCAGCACATGATAAAACTGTCTAGTAAGACAGAGAGGGGCTTAGTGCCTCATTGGCAGAGGGACCGATCCGACTGCCAACAACACCTCTCTTTGAAACTGTTAATATAAGGTGGTCAAACATTTCAGATTCTATGTGACATTTGGTACTGAGAGCTAAACATCAGAATTTGCAGGCTAAATAACCATTTGGTTGTTTCTTCTGGAATAGAAAGGAAAGTCAAGGATACTCTTAGTATCTAGCCTGCCAGTCTCTGGATTGCATTAGGAATGATAACGTACTTAAACAAAGGCAGCACAGCACAGTAGAAAGAGCAGGTTTTGGAGTCTTGGGACCTGGGATCAAATTGTAACTCTGTCATACTTGTGGGACACTGGGCAAGTCACTTTAACTTCTCGATATTTGAGTTCCCTCAATAATAAAAAAGGAAGTTGCATTAGATGACATCTAAATGTTACTTCCAGCTGATATCATGAGATTAGACTCTATCCTAGAGGAAGCAAATTTATCCTTTAATGAGAAATCTAAAGCCAAGTAAGGTGACATAGAAACCATCAGAGATAGAGTAGGAAAATAAAGATAGCACCATGCCACAGAGAGCCTTCAACTTTAAGAACTGGTATGCTTCTAATTGGCTAAGTGCTCCAATACATCATTGTTATAACATATTATATTTCTGTCAGCTCCGTATTTCAGATGAAAACTGAAGGTCAGAAGAAGGGATTTACCCAAAGCCAACCATAGAGTAAATGGAGGACCCAAGTGCAGGACCACACTGCTTCTCAGTAGAGGGTTCGCTGAGTGAGAGGATTATTGGGCAATGAAGGCAACAGGTAGAGAGATTATTCTCTCTAGAGAGATATTGCCAATGCAAAGAAGGAGTTTTCAGTAAGATAAGGTGTCACGGATTAGCCTGAAGCCGAGAATCAAAGGAAACAACCAAAAGAGCGTTCCCCATCACAATGATATCGAGTCTGAAGCCCCATCCCTCCTACCTCCCCTAAATCCTAATGCAGGGAACTATTTGACCTTTATTTTTCTGAGAGTGGTTTTAGAACTGATACAAGGCACCACATTATTCTCTATTAGCAAATGATCTGTGTCCCGGAGCAGTCGGGCCAAAAATTTTCATTCATGTGGCATGCATGAACAATGTATTCCCAGAAAACAATATCAAGCTCGATTATGTCTTCCCAAATTATTAAAAGACAATTGCTTTAATTTCATGACAAAGTAGCTTGAATCTCTCCAAGCTGTATAGGATAGTGCTATGTAATTTATTATGTACATTACACTGGCGGTTGAATCTTCTTGGCACACACTCTAATAGCAGTCAAACATCACCGCTTCTGTGCACATGCAGCCTACACATACAGAATGCCTGCCATCCCTCTCGTCCCCAAGCAGATGGACAGCAATGGCAATACTTGCATTTTCACTGAGCCCATACACCCACAGTGCTGGGAAAGATAGCTAACGCAATGGATGACAGAACTGGAATCCAAAAAGATCTCACAAGTCCAGATGGGCTGCTGATCCAGGGATTCCAATATGATGAAATTTAATAGAGATAAATTTAGAATCTTACACTCTGTCAACAAATCAATTGTCCAAGTACAGGGTGAGGAAACATTGGTAGACAATGCATCAAGGAAAAAGGAGATAAAGGTCTGACTGGGTGGAAAGGTGGCTATCAGTCTGCAATGCCACACGGCAGTGACAAAAGTGAATGAGATCTTAAGAGATAAAACACTGAGGGCATAGTAGGTCACAGTCGTGCTACCTTGGTGAGTTCAAATCTAGAGGATTCTATTATGATCTAGGATCTCACATTTAAAGAAAAATATTGACAATCTGGAGCTCAGAGAACAAGGGCCAAAGTAAAACTTGGAGCAGGAGAGACCTTCAAGGTCATCAGGTATTCTGTGTTGACTTTATAGAGGAGGAAGAATGAGGCTCAGAGGAGAAAAGCAAGTTGCTCAAAATTATATAGCTAAAGGACGCAGTGAGGGGGTGCTACAGTGGATAAAGCACCAGGCCTAGAGTAAGGAAAACTCACCTTTCCAAGTTCAAATCTCAGATGCTTATTAGCTGTTGCGACTCTGGGCAAGTCACCTGATAACAAGTCTGGGAGGGAAGCATTACCATCATCATTATTACTTTCATTGCTGATTAACAGATGAGAAAAGTAAGGTCAATGAAGATCAAGTGACTTGCCCAAGGTCACCTAGCTACGATGTGTCTCAGGTTGGATTCAAACTCAAGTACTTTGCATATCATCCTAGAAGTAAGAGAGACATTGGAGTTAATGGAACAGAGGAATGACAAGGTAAGAACCAACAATACTGCAGTAAATGCAAGGGTAGCTTTGATTCTCTTTCAAGAATGTAAACAAACTGGTGTCACCATGCATCAAAAGTCAATAGGAAGCTTCAAGGGAGGGAACACTTAGCCCTCTTGCCAGGTGACCCATATATGAAAAAAGGCCAAAACAAAGATAACTGAAGCAGATGGGTCAAGCTCTGTGGCAGAAGATAAAGAAAATATATTGTGAGCGTCCAGCAATGAGATAAAAAATAAAACAGACTCTGTATGAACACAAGAAAAATCTAAACTAGTTGTAAAGATGGGAATGAATTTGGAGTCAGGTCCTTGACTGATTAGCAAAAGTAAAGATCAATACCACATTAGAAGGGAAGAAAAAGATGAGAAAGTGCTGCATGCATATAGATATAATAGCACCAATCTACACTGCTTAAACAAGCTGCTCACTCCCCCAAGAGGAAAAAGACAAAAAGAACTCTGACTATTTTTAGGGTGGTATAATCTGCGCAAAACAGGCACCGCAATTACATGTTTGCTCCCTGCAGCAAACACTTAATCTTCATGCAAAGCCAAAAGAAATGAGCGCCAACACTGCATGGGGTAAAGGACAAATTCATCCGAGCAACATTATGAGGGATGGGAAATGAAAAGGAACGTCAGCATTGCCTTGCACAATAATGACACACCACTGAAAGGAAAAGGAGTCTGCAGAGGTGGGACTGAGGAGATCCTGACAAACCCGACCAGGATAGAAGAAACTGGAAGGGAATGAAACTGAACAGACCTACAAGTATGTCAATGGAAATTTACTCTTATCATGAGCAAAAGGAGATCCCCTCTTTCAACTCAATAATGGGCCTTCTATGTGGAAGGCTGGTGATATCATTTAATACAGCTCAATTCAACAACATTTACTGAACAGCTATGATGGCCCAGGAATTATGCCAGGAGAAGGAGACTGAAAGACAAAACCACATAATCCCTGCCCTCAAAGATCTTGCATTCCTCTGAGGAAGTAAATCTCACACAATGCCTATGCAAAGTAATTTTGAAAAGGAACAAAGGCTAATAATTTCCATGTCACAAGAGAGGACAAGAAAGCTATGCTTTCAGGAGGAAGTCGGGCAGAGCAGCTGAACTTTACCCAATATATAGTAGAAATCTATGTAGTTGGATATATTCAAGGAAGCATTCAAGGGAGAATTTTCAAGATAACTTAAAGAGCTATCTTAAAGATTCGGAAATGATTGTTTTAAGTTTAATTGAGGAGATTTCATCAGCTATCAAACTATCTATATCTACTTTTCATCTTTACAAAATCTTGATAAAAATGACCTCAATGGGCTTTGAGGGGATCATTAAAGGAAAAATAAGAAGAGAATTCATAGGCTTTCACACATTATCTTCTACTTCAGATTGCATCTTTGCATTCACAGAAGTGGCCAAAAGGCCATGGAGTTGACCAGAAGAAGAAAAGCCATCACTAGTTATTATTTACTGATTTCAAAAAAGTATTATTCGATAAGACAAAGTGCTATATGAAAAGTTCTCCTCAAACAAGATATTAGTCACATGTTAGAATCAGAAAAAACCAAGAGATGCAAACATGTAGGTTGTTTTCTTGAATAATTTTGAATGGCAACATCACATGTCATATAAAATTATGATCTATATGTGCCTGCACCATCATTCCCAAACATCATGGGTGGTATCCTATGCAGAGTCCAAACAGAACAGGAATCCTACAGTGATGATATGATTCCTCAAATGCACCATTTTGTGTATGAAATTGTAGGAGGTGCAGAGCATAACAGGGCTCCCTCGAGATCTCTAGTCACAAAAGAAAGCATAAAGTCATAGCTTAATATCTTAGAGATAACCTAGAATTTGTATAAACTTTATACAGTTATGCTTATATACCATATCATCATTTTACATCTGGATAAACAAAGACATAAATTAGTTAAGCAATAAAAGGTAGAGCTGAGATCAGTCCACAGTGGAAAAATAAAATGGACAAGAAGATACTACTGAGGCACTACAACCCACTCAGAGAGGCTGTGCAATAGAGGCTATATAAACAAAAAGCACAGCAAAAAGATAATATGCTCAAAAAAGATCACTTTGGGATAACTATTCAATACTTCTGATGAGTCTAACCTGCTCAATGATGCAACAGACTCATCTTAGAACACCATGAATTCAAAACTAAAAGCTACTAGTAACTGGAAGGACAACGAAAACACACCCAACGTTGTCGCACTGGTTTAAAGGAAGCTATAAGGATTTTTTCTTTTCCTTCTTCATCCCTTACCTAGTAGGGAACACCGCAACTTCGCAGGGGGAGAACTTCTTTTGCAATATGCAGTCTTTGCCAGGAAAACAATCAGTCCACAGCACCAGGACAGAGGAATACTTGAATACCTGGATTGTAAAAACAGGGCAATCAAGGTAGGGTTAAGTGAGCAATGATTTAAAGGCATGAAACTATATAAGCAAGCCACATCAACCTTCCTGACCTATGCCCACAAGGTCCTCTGGCCTACTGTGGGTTCCAAGGCATCCATTTTTCAAAGTGACAGACAAAAATGCATTTATTGTTTTCCTAGGGCAGTTATATGAACCATGACAGAAGACCTCTACAGACCTGTCAAGTCTGACAGCCACTTGTAATGATTCATGTCAGGGAAAAATATTTCCAGAAGAAAATTAGAAAGTATGACTAGGTATGAACAAGTTCTAAGCAACAAACTGGGCAACAAACTATGTCCTGAGGGCACAGAAAATTATCTGTCTATCTATCTAGATAGAGATCTATAGGTAGATTTAGATAGAGACACATATCTATATGCATGTATACATGTATCGTATGCATACACACACTCTCACATGTATATTCTATGTCCTAATGCCTTCATTTTCTTCCCCAGGCCTTCATAATCCCTACTCATATTTACGATTTAATGTATGTGTATGTGTGTGTGTACAAAATCAGTGCTACCAATTGAAAGTAGGGGCTTCAGAAGAGAAAGACAGACTCAAAAAGTGAATAGTTGGCTGCGTAGATGGCATCTGAGAGGGGATTTGTATTTCTGGATCACTGTTTAAAATAGAGAAATAACGAAGACTGATAGAAATAAATTTGCTTAATTATACAAATCTGAGCCAAGAGGACTTTGGGTTGAAAAGGTCAAGGGAGAGAGGAATATACCTAATAAATGGACCCCAAGCCAGACATTGAAAGGAATAGTAGATGTAACAGAAACTAGCAACGTAGAGTGACAATGACTCTCAGGAAATAACATCCGAGGGGAGAATAAAGCAGGAAAACTCAAGGTCTGAGAGTGATATACAAATATATACAATATGGATAAAAAGTGAAACATTTCATCTAACACAAAGAGAGAAATATAACTACCCTCCTGGCATCACAAAGACTGGAATGTGGCTCTGGAATCAAATCTATTATTTAAAACACAACAGATAACCAATAGATAAGAGCTGGAAAAGCCAGAAACACACATATGTGTGCATATATACATATATACGCAAATATGCACAGCTACATGTTATAGAGATGAAATACTCATGTGTATGTTTGTGTGTCTATCTTATGGGCTAAGGTCTTCGGTTTCTTACTCACCCTCTTCCTCTCGGGCTCTCAGATTTGAAAAGAAGTCCTCTTGACTTTAGGCCGTGCAGCAGATAGAGTGCCAGGCTTGGAGTCACGACGACTTGTGGAAATCCATTCTCATACACATACTAGCTATGTGATCCTGGGTAAGCCATTTCCTACTGTTTGCCTCAGTTTCTTGCGCTGTAAAATAAGCCAGAGAAAGAAATGGCAGACACTCTGGTATATTTGCCAAAAAGACCCTAAATGAGTCCACAGACAGTAAATGACTGAATACTACACCACGCAGTAGAGAAGATATGACAACTGCATTCAAGTATCTGATAAGCAGTCATTCATGTGGAAGAGGTGATATGTGCTCTTTTTGGCCCTAGAGCAGAGGTAGGAACAATGTTTATAAGTTGCAAAGATGTAGATTTAGGCATGCTATAAATAGGAACTTCTCAACAACAAGTTCTACCCCAAATTGGAATGAGATTGTCTTGGAGAAAGCAGGTTGTCCCCAGTTTGAGTCTTCAAGCAAAAGCTGAATGTCTCATGTCAAGGGACATGAGGACTTTGTAAACTTCTTATGGTGGAGGGGTTGTGTTAGATGCCCTCTGAGATCTGATCCAACTCTAATTTGGGGGCAAGACTGAAAGATGATACAGTGAGGTACATTGCAAACAAGTTAAATGACTGGACCTTCAAGAACTGTCATTAATGATGTGATATTAATGTGGACAGAAATCTACATTGGAGGTCCCTCCAATTTATTAAATTTTCAGAGAACAGGAAGATAGGGTTAATATGCTAGATACAGAGTCCGTATCCAAAATTATTCTGAAAAGCTGAAAAATTGGGGTGAATCAAATAACATGAAACTTGCTAGGAACATGTGTAAAGTTCTACATTTGGGTGCCAAAAAAAATTAGCAGCACATGTGAAGAATAGGGACAGTACGGCTAGAGAACTGGTTATCTGAGAACAACTGGAGGGTGTTCAGAGGACTCCTGGTTCAATATATGTCGACATGTGACATATGTGACATGAAACCCCCTGACATGAAAAAGCTCCACCAAGAGGCACAGAAAAAAGCAAGAAAGAGA
Organism: Sarcophilus harrisii; assembly: GCF_902635505.1. NCBI lineage: Eukaryota > Metazoa > Chordata > Mammalia > Dasyuromorphia > Dasyuridae > Sarcophilus > Sarcophilus harrisii. Next base: position 63,418,566 of record NC_045432.1, read on the forward strand.
TGAGAGTGACATTGTATTCCACTTTGGGATCATAGGGTTCATTAAACTATGTTCCCAATTTATTTCCTATTGTCACATGTGTTGTTTCTACTCTCTTCATTAGGATGTATATCGCATATGTTTCCTTCTTCAAATTTTGTAATTCCAAGTGCTATGCCTCCTCTGAGGAATGCAAATGAATTGATAATCCTTTCTAGAAAATAAATACACAGAGACATAGGTATACATACACAGCTATATTAGGAATTATAGCTTTCTCCTCTTATTAAGACATTGCTATATTAGAATTTTATTGGCCCTCTCCATAAAATCTGAGTCGGCAATTTACACGTAAGATACTAAAAGAAAAACTCTAAACATCCATCAGAGTCTCTCATTCTCATCTGAGAAAACAACACAAGGCCATCTATTCAAATTCCCGGGAGAGGGTCATGATCCGATTAATTGGCTATCATCTTGTATATGTACAAAATTTTAATTGTTTCTTGACTTATTTTGCTTTCACCACTAAGCCTAGCCCAGATCTCCAGTATTTTATCCAATTATAACTTCACAGATAAGTACACGCCTAGTTTAAATGGTGCCTGGGATCATAGCCAAACGTGAATAAATAGGGAAACATTCCAATCTTATTAACTCATCCTCCTCAATCAGCTACAATGCTCAAAGATTCCACAGCATACATCTGGAAGCAAAGCTAATAGATCATAGTTTACTTTCCCAACAATCAACATCCCTACCTCAAATCAGAGCCTGGACTATTCCAATTTCAATTCTGTGCCTAATTGTTTTCTCATTCTCATTCGTTTTTTCCTCAATTCTGATCTTTGTTATGACTATACATTTTAAAGCTATGGATTTCCAAAGTTCCATACAAAGGAAGAGGCAGAGCTGCCTAGACCTTGGAATCTTCCCACCTCTGATAAGCACGGGTCATGATACCAAGCAAAGCTCATAACCTCTCAGCTGCCCCAGGTCACTCTATAAGACCGTTTCACAAGCGTTGGCAACATTTAAAGAGAAATTCTCCAAACTAGAAACACACACAATACATATACACACATATGCAATAAATAATCTACAAAATATAACACACATATGCACACTCACAAATATACAGACACATCTTAACAACACACACGCACACAGATATATACACATATGTACATATGTCATTCACTTGTACACAAAAGTATATACAAACATACACACATCCGAACACATACTTTCACCAATATACTACACGGAGAAACCCACAGATATACACAAATATGATATGCATATATGTATAATATGTGTGCATATACGCATATATATAGAAGTATAATACATGTATATACCCCCATATTCACAATAAACACATATGAACAAAAATACACACATACATACTCCTAGGTTACCTACTAAATCTGCAACTTAGAAAAGCCTTAGAGATTAGCTGATGAACATATACATGACTTGTCACAGACACAGGACATAAAATTAGAAAGCTTTAGAGGTGGGAGCTGAACTCAGAACTTCACACCTCCAAGCCCAGCCATTTCTACTATATCGCGTTGCCTCTAAGCATACCATACTACATTGCGGGGGAAAAGGGTAAGGATGTAATGTAATATAAAGAAAAAAACCATTTTTTTTTATTTAATAGTCTTTTATTTACAAGATATATACATGGGTAACTTTACAGCATTAACAGTTGCCAAACCTCTTGTTCCAATTTTTCACCTCTTACCCCCCCACCCCCTCCCCTAGATGGCAGGATGACCAGTAGATGTTAAATATATTAAAATATAAATTAGATACACAATAAGTATACATGACCAAACCATTATTTTGCTGTACAAATAGAATCAGACTCTGAAATATTGTACAATTAGCCTGTGAAGGAAATCAAAAATGCAGGTAGGCAAAAATATAGGGATTGGGAATTCAATGTAATGGTTTTTAGTCATCTCCCAGAGTTCTTTTTCTGGGCATAGCTGGAAAAAAAACATTATTATCTATATATTACACATGAATTTGTTCCTCAAATAACTATATATAAAACAAACAAAAAATTGTTAATTAGTCAACAAATGAATTTTGACAAGTTAAACTTTCTTACAGCCTTTTAAGTATCCTTTCCCACTACCCTTCTCAGGTAGTAAGAAAATAGATCACAGAATTTAAAAAATGAAGCTTCTATGTGTACACTTTCATCAGGTAATCACTCTACCAGACACATACTCTAAGCAAGTCCAATATACAGAGATGCAAAAAAAGCAAACATTAACAGCACTGCCTCATTTCTAACTTGGCTGCACGACTCTGGGACTTCTTTGACTTATCTACCATAACTCCACGTACCTTCCACTTTCCTCCATTGCTTTTCAGTTGTTTTTTTTTTTTTTTGTGGACAATCTCCTTTCATTACATTATAAGCTTCTTGGGGACAGAAACTGTCTTTCTTTTTTCTATTTGTATCCCCAGCACTTAGCACGGGACCGGGCACACAGAGGACACTCAAGAAATTGGCCGACTGATTATGCAACACAATACTGAAAACAAAGTCAGTCTTTACTTATTGGGGAACTGCTGAGTATAATAGAATAACAGAAGTATAATGAAACATTACTGTGCTGTGAAAACCAAAAAATAAATGCTTTAGAGAAACACAAAGTAATGTGTTTCCATTCAGAGGGGTGGAGAATTCCAGATGCAAAATGCTACATATGCTACCAGATGTGGTTGCTAGATTGGTTTGTTTGGCTCAGCTGTTTTTTCCCTAATCCTGTGTTATAACAGTGGTAGTAGTGAATGGGGAGATTACTGTTATGTAAAAAAAAGATGTCAATAAAGCTTTTAAATATGTTAACTTTAAGTACATTAAACTATTTTATACAGTGTTACTGCTTTTTGCTGTTATGGTTTGGCACGTAAGGCTTAAATCAGAGAGACAGGCAACCAATAGCTATTGGGACTTTTTACTTCACATGAAATAGCATACAAAAATGTTGGGAGAGGAAAAGGTTCTTTATGGTAAAGACAGATAACTAGATAAAACATTTATTATGTACTTATTATGTATAAGATAATGTTTCAAGCCCTGGAGAATAAGAAGACAAGCAAACAAGATTCTAATGGGAAAAGACAACACAAAAAGGGGGCTACAAAGAAATCTCTAGACCAGTAGACTTATCTTCACATTAGCTGGCCAAAAAGATGAGGGGGGAGCATTCCAAGGTTGATTTTAATCTTATTAATACAGAGATCACAATTGATGGGGTAGAAAAGAAGGGGGGAAAGTTGAGGGGGAAAGTTAGAAGAACTCCCTGTGATCATCATCTGAGATGACAGTCTGCTGTAGATAGGTAGGCACCTTAAGGTGTCCATGGAAAGAAAGAAGAAAAAGAATCACTATGGCTAATGCTGGAACTTTTCTAGCAGTCCTTCTGGTCTGAGAATACTTATCACAATGCCTGGCACATTGTAGATGTTTAATAAATGTTTACTAACTGCCTGAAAGAGTTATATGGGTTAGGGAGTATTCAAGAATGTGCTGAGGAATTATTAAAACTGGAAAATTGACAGGAAACTGTTTTAGTACCCTTCCCATGCTGGACAAAAAGTGGTTAGTCAGCTCCTGGATACCAAAAGACCAACGTTTGCTATTACTATTAGGCAGTGGGAGTGTGCCCAGAAGACTAAGAAATGTAAGGGTGGGAGAAGTAGAAGAGATGGTACTCCATTATTTTGTTGGGAAGTGAGGGCAGAAGAGCAAAATCTGCTGGTGTAGAAGGTGTGACACAAATCCATCTCGTGTCTAAGAAATGTCCTTCAAAGCTCTTGGATGCTGGGAGCAAACTTCCACTGCTTTCCATCCTACAGGACCATGCTCTCAGAAAAAGTAGCACAATGCCATTTTCGAGTAGCTAGAACTTACCTGGACATCATCTTCCCTTCACTACCCTAAAGCTTCTAAGGGCTGTAGCCATTCACCCAACCCAAAACAAAGCAGTTGTTGCTGAAATTCAAAACCCTGGACAGCTCCTGCTGCAGGCTGCTTTGAAACTGGTTCTATTAAGTAAAACTTGAAGAGGAAATATCCTTAGAGGACACCTACCTCCACCATCAACACTTCTATCTGAACAACCTCCCACTGGACGTCATATTACTCCCTGTCCTGGGTCTCAGAGGGTGTAGGTAAATGTATTGTTATGCTTCCATAAAGCTATGGATCACTTTGGTTTTCAAATGGGAGGAAAGAGGATAAGCACAGGATATAGTTGCTCTGATTCTGAAATTCTCTCATTCCCAGTTTCAAAGAGACCTTGCTTTTTGTTTTGACTCTACCCACCTATGTAATTTGCAGTTATAACTACAGCAAATAGTTATAACTATTGGGGGTATTTCATAAATAGTTTTGCGTAATTTTGTATTTTCCTCAATGCCTAACAGTACTTTGTACAGTTGCCTCTCAGCAAATCTCCTCTCAATTGCTAAAATCCTAAAAACACAGCTGTAGCCCTTCTTCCTGGTTGCTTAAGAAAATTATGTTTTGTGCATCTTTTCAAGTTGGATACTTAGATTGTTCAAGTGGCAGCAGGACTGAATGGTGCTTTGTGATATGGAATGAACAAAACTAAACATTCTTGGAAGGAAGGAAACTGAAAGAGGAAGGGAGCGAGGGAAGTGGAAAGCAATGGAGGAAGGAAGGGGAGGGAAGGAAGGAAAAAAAGAAAGGGAGGGAGATAAGGGAGAGAGGAAGGAAGGAAGGAGGGAGGGAGCGAAGGAGGAAATTGCTGTTATTTTTACCCCCAACACTCAGCACCCTGCCTGGCACATAGAAAATACTCATACTGTCCGATTCTTTTTGTACAGCAAGATAACGGTTTGGACATGTATACTTATTTTGTATTTAATTTATACTTTAACATATTTAGCATGTATTGGTCATCCTGCCATCTAGGGGAGGGGTGGGGGGAAGGAGGGGAAAAATTGGAACAAAAGGTTGGCAATTGGCAATGGTGTAAAATTACCCATACGTAACTTGTAAATAAAAAGCTATTAAATTTTTTTTTTTAAAAAGAAAATACTCATACTAAGTGATTCTTTACTTGAATTGAAGGCAGCCAGTCAGGCAGATTTTCAGTTCAAGTCATAGAGAAATAAGCTTCTTTGATTCCATTTTCCAGGTTGGTTGGAAAAAGAAGAAGAGGTAGATGGTTAGAACTGTCCTGTTTTGGGTGACATTTTTATTTTCGCATGGATAAAATGTTGACTTTGTGCTCTGTTCTTCAAGGTCAAACTAATCATTCACAGTGGGGGCAGCAGGGAGAAGGCTGTTGCCCTTTGTCAGATCCAGAGGATAGAACAAACCCTGGCACATAGCTAGGGCTTAAGGCGTGCTAGCTGACTAGCCTGGTAGTCTCCATTTGTGGCTTATACTGAGTACAAGGTTATAGAGAGCCTCAAACGAAAATCTGCATCAGAGAGCAAATCAAATCAAATCATTAAAAAAGAAGCAGAGGGATGATATGGCCACACTTTCAAAATGAGATTATTTTTGCAGCAAGTGGAGGATATTGAAAGTGCTTTGAAGACAAAGTAAGACAAAAACAAGGCAAAGTCAGCAGGAAACTTTGAAAAGGCTAACTACAGCAGCCCAGGATTCCATAAAATGGGTTTGTCAAAGGCACAAGAGAGAAGCATCCAAAACAATCAAGGCCCTAGCCATTAATCATCTTATTTAGCTGATAAGCAGAAGGAATGCTGATTTAATTACATGGAGCAGCCCATCTGAAAAGCCTAGCCCTTGCACAAATGTTGACAACACGAGAGTTGTCTATGGGCATACTGTGTTACTCAAGTGACTTCACACCTTAAACATTAATTACCCTTACATCAATTTTATGCTGACAATTCATCTGGAACATGATGCTGAACTTAAGATTTACTTCTTTTCTATCCAAATTGACATATTTGGTTTAGTTCCTCAGTCACAGATGTTAAGACCATTCTAGCTTCTATGTCCTGATTTCATTATGTTACTGAGAAAAGAAAGTTATTTTCCCCTCTGTACTCTCTTATATCTAGTGGGATGCCATTGCTAAGACACATAACATTGAAACGTGAGGTTTATTGTGGGGAGGTGTTCTGTTTTACCTACTCTGTAAAATATTCCAAATGAGTGATAATTGTTTAAAAATATTTATTAACAAAACAGTCATGAAATCAAAATTTTAAACTAAAGGGGAATATGACAATTACGGGTGGTATATTAGAATTTTCTCTTCTCAAAAAGGGAATATCACAATGAAAAACAAGTCCATAGGGGATCTGATTATATAAGGTTGAATTTATACCAGGAAAGGGGAGACATTCAAGACAATTTAATCCTCAAATTGCATTTTTGGATAGGAATGACACTACAATTAGTATGAGAGGAATGACGATACAATTAGTAAGAGATTTTTCCTTGATACTGCAACAATCCCAGAACCTAGCAGTTAGTCCTCATTAGATGATTTGGCCCAACAAAAACCTCACCTAGTTACTAAATATCTGGAGATAGAGCTCAGGGGACATTTTAAAACTGGTCCTAGATTCACAGATGCAGAGAATCCCAGAATCTCAAAATGAGAAAGGCCCTCAGAAATCGTCTAGTTTCCCGAAAAGCCAATTAGTTCCTAAAAAGTGTCCTCTTCTAATCAAGTGGGCATCCAGTCTCTATCTCAATATGTCCAGTGATGGGGAACCCATTGTCTTTGGATAGCTCTATTCTGTTACCAGGCCCATAAAGAAAATCTTGTCAGCTTAGACCGTGGGGACCTGCCAGCCTTCTCGAGAATATAGAATGATCTCCCTACTACAATTATAGCATAAGAGCAGGGTTTCAGTAGTAGAGAAGAAAATAATACTTGAGTCAAGTGCTTGTCTTAATTTAAGAAAGATTTAGACTGTTTTATGAAAGCTGTACTTTTGTTGTCTCTGCAATTATAGGTTTCCATGCAACATAAAAATTTTCTATGTGATTGTTAGAAGTAAACATTTCTTCTGGACTTCAAAAATGTTTACAAAGAAAAGGAAAAATAATTAAAGAAAAAAATTTCCCTATCTTCCCAGTAAAAAAGGAAAAAAAAACCCCTTACAATGATATAAGCCCCTGGATCCCATGATTTCTAGAGCTTGACCAGGGACAAAATCTCCTTTCTATTTTTGGGGGGAACCTTTTTCAATTGTATGTAGTCAACAGTTCCCTGCTGTACCAACTTGCTGTGCCCTTTAACCTCCTCTCTGCCTGATATCAAGACTATAGCTGTTAAAGAGAAAATAGGACTTTTCAATTGGACCTCCAGGGGTAAGACCCAAGTCACGCTCCAGAGGATTAGGGCAATCAAATGACTCAACTTTCTAAATTCATACATTTCAAGTCTCATCCTCTCTTTCTTTGTCCATCCACTTCATTCAGTGAACAAGATGTTTTACAAATCAAAATGTCAAAATGTGATCCCCAAAATGTTACTTGGCTACCCCATTGAGGACTGTTAATACAGCCAACACTGAAGCAAAGATGTAAAGGGTGTGAAGGGGCAACAAATTAAAATTAGGAGATGTAAACTACCAGAGAAGTACAGCTTATCTTTAGTAAAGGTCAGAAGTCAAAGTGAGCCAGGCCTCTTTGAGTTATTATTGCTTTTCCATGTAGGGTTCAAGAGAGACAAAAACACATTCTTCCAAAGAAGACCTGAATTTTTGACCACCTAATTAAAGTTATTTTGAATATGAAAACAGAATTGTGTGTTTTTTTTATTTTTATCTAAACCTGAGGTTTCACTGGTACTGGCAACTCCTACTATACTTTCTCCACTGACAACTGGGATGTCTAGTCTACGGTACATATTTAGTTTCCTGAAACAATGAAAGATATGGTCAAAAAGACAGTATATATCAGCAAGACTTAACCATCATTCTCACTCACTCCAAGGCTGCCTCTCACTGAAAATAGAGTTCACCTGTATCTGTATAATAACTTTATCTCCAATCTAAAATATTAATAATAATTAAGAAAAACAGATTATATTGCACAGGCAATTCCTTCTCCAAAGCTGTACTGGGGCATTATAAGGAATGATACTTAGACCATGAGTACTTGAGTTCAAGTAGTTCCTTCCTGACTGGGAAAACTTTGAATATGAGCTTAGTGACAACCTCATACAGAGTTTGGTCTGCAAGTCAGCTTCACTACATTCAGAAAAGCTAGCTACCAGGTGCTACAAAGGCTGGTGAATAGAGGGTTATCAAAGGCAAGTTTTGAAGTTTGCTGAGCTCTCCGAAAAGTTATAATCAGGAACCTCCATGAAGTAATAATGGGTGCTCGACGAATTTGAGCAAGATATCTTAGGCAAGGAAAATAAGATGTTTTTTTACTTTTTCAGATAGTTTTAAGTGTTTTTTTTTTTATTTTAAAACTTTATATAATTTGGCACCTCACTTCTATCCCTCAAATACTATATTTTGCAAACTTGAAATTCTACAAAATATGTACCACATTCCATAACTTAACATATGCAAATAAAACTGTGTGCCCGAGTAGGTAAATTGAGAGTCAAAGGTCAGCACACCTTATTGGTAGAAAAAGACACTGGATGAAAGAATCCGAGAACCTGGTACTGAATTCCACCTATAATTGTCATTAGTTATGTGATGCTATGGAACTCACTTAAGTGCTCTCTGCCATTTTTTTTCATCTACAAAGTGAAAACATTGGACTGTATGACCTCCGAAGTATTTATCTGGTCATCTTTCATACTTCAGGTTTTTACTTTTCCAAAGCCATTCATCTGAAATGACATGATATCCCTCCCATTTGAATTGTTTTGTGATGTGTTCATGGGAAACATTTTTTGGTCTCCAAATGGCTGAAATATCCATGATCTTTGACCCTGAGATCACACTGTTGGACATATAGCCTAAGGAAGCCAAGGACAAGAAGAAAAGTTTCAGAACTATTGACTGACTCTGAGCAGCAGAATTGAAAATAAACCAGATACCCCCATCATCTGGGAATGGCTAAACTAACTGCTATATGAATATCATGTAATATGACTTTGCCATAAGAAATGACAAAGATGAAGAAGATCCAGAGAAACATGAGAAGCTTTGTGGGAATCAATATAGAGGAAAATAAGCAGAATTGAGTAAAAAACATACACAGTATCTAATATAGCATAAACATAAATAATAACAAGATGAAACCAGGTGCCAATATTAGCTCAAGGGGAGTGAGGATGCATAACTGTTTCCTTTGTTTGTTGTCCAAGTTGGGGCCTATGGGTAGGGAATAATGCATGTGTTGTCAAATGTGATGGATATGCTCTAGGAAGATTACCTGGCTAGGGAATGTGGGGAAGGAGTACATTTGGAAATGATTCGTACAAAAACAATAAAACAAATTTCTCTGACCGGTATGTTTAAATACCTCTTCATCAGATTTACAACATAAAACAAACTTGCTCACTGGCATAAACACCTTACCTGCCCTTGAAAAACTTAAGAGAAATTATGTGCTAGAATACAGCAGGGGGAAGAAATCAAAGGAGGAAAAGGTTCTTCCTTTTTTACACTTGTATCTATGTTTACTCCATGAGAGGGTGAATTCTAAGAATGGAGAGAGAAGGGATGTTGAAAAGAAAAACAAAGGTAATTCCACAATATTTAAGTACTCATTTACGTTGGATGTTTTGGATGTTGTTAAACTTTGCCCTCTTCCTTCTTACCCGAAAAACTATTCTAGGTCTTCCCTAATTGTTTCTTTCTAGTCTTAAAGACCCAGGATATTTAGCATTTCTTTTCCTTTAAAAAAGGACAGTGTGATCTATAACTTCAAGCAGTATGTTTTGGCAAACCAGTTTATTAAACATAATTGAAACCGTATAAATTGCGTCAGAACATCTGGGTAAAATTTCTATCTTCACTTCTACTTTTCTCACACTCACTTACAAAAGGCTTAGCTCAAAGATTTAATAAATAATTTTGAGTTATTATAATTTTCCTCAACTCTAAGGCTGGTAGAAACTAGAATCCCCTCTACTTAGATCATCAATTTAACAGGTACTTGGGAGTGTGGACTCAGTGATAGGCTGTATACCATTGTAAATTCAGTAAAAGCTTCAAATTCTCAGAGGATTCTCAAGTTGGCAAAAGGATAAATTTCTCAGGCCAAAGCAACCCTTAGTTGAAGAAAGGCTGTGATCTGTGTACGTAAGAAGTATCTATACTGAAGAAATGTCCAGTTCTTGAAGAATCCAAGTGTTGCCATTTATTTTCCTTTCCTCATTAAGAGTTAACTTTGAAAAGAGGCATACGCACACACACACACAAAATATATATATATATATATATATACATACACACACACACACACACACACATATGTTAGAGCGAGCCCAGCTTCTTAAAATGTTGGTTGTGACCCCATGTGGTATCTCGTAACTAAATGTGGGAGTCATAAAATTATGATTTATTTTAAATAAATATTTTATTTTTATGCCTATTTTATATATCTATATACCTGGAATCACGTAAAAAATACACAGATGCCGACTTCTCTCTCCTCCCAACTTTACAGCCCTTTTAATTAAATTTGACATTGCCTTTGCTGCATTAAAAATGAGTTATTAACTACATATAATATCATAAAAGAAATATTGAACTGATATCATCCCTTATTAATTTCAGGGAACAATTGGTTTCTCCGGTTATCTGTTGGGTAATCACAATGAATGGGTTCTAACAATAATTAGAAAATTTTTCTGCATATTTAAAACTGGCAGAAAGTTTGCTTCATGTGAGATAATTAATAAATATGGCCTCAGTGGAGAAACTTGATATTTACTAATGGGATTTTTTTGTGACCATTGAAATTCTGGGGGATTTAGTGACTTACATTATTGGCTGTCATTGTCTCACTAAACAAAAAGCCTATTTTGTGTACCTAACCAAAAAATCTGATAGGAAAGCAGAAAAAGTTCATCCTTCATTTCCTGGTGGAAATGATACTAGATATAGGCAGAAGTAGTTGGTTGGCGTCCTGGTTTCATCCCTCCTAGTTATCTGACTTGGACCAAGTCACTCAACCCAAATGAGTCTCAATCAGAACATCTGAAAAAAAGAAATAACGTTACTTATTCAGCTTATTTGTAAGATTCAGGGGGCGAGGCTCAAATGAAACAAATAGGGAGCACTTGGTGAACTGTAAAGTGCTATATAAATTGTTATCCTTCCTTTTAAAGATATATGTGCACACATATATGCATCTTTTTATACTAATTTAATAATCAATGAATAAATATTAAGTACTTACTGCATATCAGCTATTTTGCTTGATATGAAAAGATAAAAATGGAATAATCCCTGTCCTAATATATTTGTACACATATATATATATAAATGCACACACACAAATATATACATACATCTATATCAGACCCACAATACAAATACAGGGCATCCAAGAGCTAAGGCTTTAAGGCCACCATGTGGGTACATATGTATATGTGTATACACATATGTATGTATGTGAAAGATCAATGACTACCTCATAGGTCAATTTCTCTGGTCAGGTGTGTCTTTCCGTTGAGCATGTGGCTTTCCCCATTGAGCCTAAGTATATATATATTCAAGTAGAAAATGAGGAGTTGGACAGGATGAACACTAATATTCCTTCAAGCTCTAGCATTCTGATTTTTTGATCCTTTACTCTTTCTCTTCATGCATGCATTTAGCTCAGACTGTGACTGCTAGAATGAACCACAAGACAGGCTACTGAATAGTCAGCCAAAGAGTCTTCAGGGACCAGTAAGATAGTCAGAATATCCAATAGCCAGTATGTAACAATGCTTACATCTCATTAGAAAAGATAAGCTTCAACCACACAGCCCTGTCAAAACTGGATGGCAAAGAAAGTACACATTTTCTTATGAAAACTATCCCAATAAATCCAAAATAAAACCCACTTAATTTTTTTTGGCCCATTTAGTAATTCACCAGTGGCCTGAAGATTTATTGGACCACCATATTGATTCTTCTTCTATTACCCAATAAATATTTCATTGCTACCTGATGTTTGACTACATGGACCTTTCTGAGGAGTTGCATCTTTCTTTGTCTTTTTCTGAAGAGCCATTGCCAAATTGATCCATTTTTGCATATGAGGAAAAAATTGCTTCAAGTGTCATGGCCTCATCCAGTTTAATTGATTGATAATGTTGCTGAGTAAATGTGGAACAAATTCCCAAGAGTATGGTTAAGTGGGAAAGGGGGCGGCACACACTTTTCAGCAGATGCCACATCTGATTTCTGCATTATGCCTGTGGCAGAGACACACAGAAATCTAAAAGACGGCACTGGTGGACTATGAACACCTTTGAGGCCTGTCTGTTTTGAAGCAGGAGAATATGAAATATATTTGAGAAGAGTAAATTACCGAGTTTGTCAATGTATGGTAGTGAGATAACCTCATCTGAGGCATTTCACCTATTCTGCTTTGATAGTTAGGTACAGCGGTAGATTTCTTTCAGCAGCCAAGCATTTCCTCATTTAATTCCATCTAGGAAACTCTCATTAAGGATCTGCTATAAGCAGGGCACTGTGCTAGGCACTAGGAACACGAAAGACAAAGAGCTTACATTATATGCATACCATGAAGGCTCAAAGGGGTCAATGTGACACATATAGGGAGAAGTTAAATACCAGACAAACTGAGGGAAAAGAATTGTGGTAAACTTCTTATAGGAATTGGCAGCTCAGCAGAGTCCTGAAAGAAGCTAGAGTATATAAAAAGGAAAAAGGAGGAAGCAGGACATTCTGGCCATGGGGCACAGCCTTTGCAAAGGCCTGGCAAACCGCAAGTAAAGTAGTTTGGCTAAAATACACAGTATAGGAAGTGTATGCGGACCCAGGTGGAGGGGGAGTGACCCGAGCTAAGCCTCCCAAGACAGATGCATCTGGAAAGTGGAGGATTTTAAATGGTACACTAAGGTCTTTCCATTTTATTGGTGAGACAAGACAAAGTCCCATGCAGGGAAAGGGCATGTCTACCATTGGGCCTTAATTGCCTTCTGAGTACCAGGACCAAGGCAAGCGGGCAGCAGCAGAGCCCTCAGGAAGCTGGAGCCAATTTTTTTTGGGGGGGAGATATGCATGCTGGGAAGTACAACCCAAATGCCATCAGGTGAGGCTCATGAAAAAGGCAGCTCTGAGATTTAAGGAGTGACATACCACCAGTAGCATGGTGGAAAGAGAAATTGGGGAACTTTTTGGTGGAGTGATAAAAGAGGGAGAGGATATCCCAGAAAGATTTGAGAATGAAAACCGTAGCTCAGAATCATTAAAGGGTCTCCTCACATCTTTCATTTAGGCTGAAGCAAAGTAGACCTAGAGGCAAGAGACTTGGCTTTAAATCCATGAGGGCCCTTTGGTAAATCACCCATCGAGTATTCAATAATGTCTTATTATGTGCTGCACATGGCACAGAGTCCTGCCAATACAAGTCAAGACAAAAACCATGCTCTCTGACCTCACAGGGCTTACAGTCAAATGGTGAGGAGAGAATACACACATAAAAATTATACATAGAAGACATCTGTACAGTAAACAGAAAGGAATCTCAGAGGGAAGACACAGGCGGAAGGGAGTTTTGAATCGAGTCTTGAGAGGAGCCAGGGAAAGTAGGAGTTGGCAGCAGCACAGAATCTGACAAGGCATAGGCAAACGGCCGGGGAAAAGATCCAGAATCGGGAAATGGACCAGAAAAGCGGAGGAACAGCAGAAAGGGACAGAGGCAATGTCACTGGATCACAAAGAATACAAAGAGGAGGATAATGTAAGAAAACTGGCAAGTTGGAATGGGCTTTCATGCACACTGTGAAAGGGAGAGAAAGGGAGAGAGGGAGAAGGGTCAAAGAACGGGGGAAACAGGGAGAGGGGAAGACAGAGAGAGACAGAAAGTATTTGGAGGGATGTGTGTGTGTGTGTGTGTGTGTGTGTGTGTGTGTGTGATAGCCAGAGACAGATCTGAACTTGGAGAAGATCACAGGTAGCTAAGTGGAAGGGGATACTGAAAGCTCTTGCAATGGTCCATGGATGACTTGACACATGGCTGTAGTAGTCCTAGTGGCAGTATGAATGGAGAGAATAGGACACGTGATAGGTACCTTTCTGAAGCTCCGTTTAGAAACAGAGATTTAGAGCGAGCCAGAAGGTATTTAAGAGAGAACTTTGTCCAACCCCCTTTTTTTTTTTTAATGGAGGAAGGAGCTGAAGCCCAGAAAGGGGAAATTCTTTACCTATGTTCACACAAGCAGTAAAAGGCAGGGCTGAAATGTGAACCCAGATCATCTGACTCTAGAATGCCCACTTGTTTCCTTTTCTCCTAATTGAAAGTGGCAGAGCTTGAACCACTTCCCTCAAAGATTTGTTGAGGACAATACACTTTGGCAGCCTTAAATTCCTATAGTAACACAAGGCATTACATGTCTCGGAAGCGGCTGCACTTTCTGCCACTGTATCTCGATGATGCCATTGGGACTCTAGCCAACAATGTTGTCAAGAGAATTCTGGGCAAGATCTTACACTGAGACACTTTATGATACTACTATGTGGGGAACTCTGGAGGACTACCTTAACCTCTCTGGGTCCCAGTTTCTTCTTTTGTAAAATGGTTGGTCTTGATGACCTCTCCAGTCACTTCCAGGTAAAATCTATGCTTCTAAAATCTTCTGATCTCTTTATAAGAAACACTCAATTTTCCACATTGGGATATAGACACTATAAATCCTCTTGCCAAGCTCTTTTCCACCTCCTAACATAGTGGCCAGGAATAAAGTTTTATTTATAAAAATGTTTCAAAATCTTCTAGCGAGATGATATGTGCATAAAAAGAACATTCATTTCTAATATTAAAAATTGGTTGACAGGAAAAATATATGAATTCCTTTTCACCCCCAAGAAAACACTAAGCTAAACTAATTTCTATATAACATACAAGCACCCTTAAAGAAGTTAACTTCAGCAAACACATGTAATCAAATAAGGAAAACATCATTCTTTCTTTGACCATTCTTCTATTCATCACTTATTCATTTTTTATTAAAACCACAATTCTGACTCAGAGAAAGAAGATGCAGTTATAACGTGGGATCTTTGGTCAATGTCCAAGGTGAACAAAGTGTATCTTGTAAATGGGATTCTCTGATGCTTCCTTCTAGCTTTGAATTGTTTCATAACCAAGTTTTAAATCTGGTATGTCTTGGATATATATTCTTAATTAAAAGCATGTGTTTTCTGACATTATGTTTTGTTCTCCAGTATCAGGATGGCTGAAAATGCTATTTTCAAATACAGTTCATGAACTGGAACAGGAGAGGGAAGAGTTCAAAAAAATCCTATTAAATTCCATTGATTAGTTTAAGTCAGTCATTGCAATACTGTAGCTTGCCCTTTAGTAAAAAGAGTTTAGACACTTGTTTAACCAGTGTGTGTGTGTGTGTGTGTGTGTGTGTGTGTGTGTGTGTTTCTTTCAAAGAAAATAAATGCAGAGCAGAAGAGTGAGGCCCTGAGAGGTTAGGTAAGGAGTGCAAGGCTATGCAGGAAGCTTGATGTTGAGTATACAACAGAAACTGAAATTCTGGTTCCTGGTTCCCTAATTATCTCAACCTTTAGAAAAGCCAGTAATTAGTGGGAGGCAGCTTCAATCTTCTTCAGCGTTTAGAAACTGTATGTCAATTCACTGGTATATTCTCTGTCTACTGGGTTCACTGAAATCACACATGACACCCAATGGCAATCATAACCTGACATAATATGCCTGACAGAACATGAACACTTCAATATATCAACATAGTTACATTTATAAAGTGCCTACTATGTTACAGACATTGTAATCAATTTCAAGAACACAGAAAATACAACAAAACACTCTTGGGCCACAAAGATCTTCCACTTTACTAAACATAACACCCTGTTTCTTCCACTTTTATTTATCTAAAGTCATCACTCACTATTAGTTTTTTTTTTTTTTCTGGGGAGAAAGAGAGAGAGAGAGAGAGAGAGAGAGAGAGAGAGAGAGAGAGAGAGAGAGAGAGATATTGACTGTTCTATACCTTCAAGGTGATCAAGACCTTGAAGCATTGGACTCATTAGGTTCTATAGCAGTCACATATTAGTATCCCTATTTATCTTCAGGTATGTTTAATTTGACTGATTTTCTTCAAGGGGAAAAAATTCTAAATTTTTTGCCTCTGCAAGAAGGATTTCCTTGAGATCCCAAACCTCACTTGGGCATTTGGATGATACATATGTGAAAATGAGAGTAAAGGAACCAAGAATCATGGATAAATGCTAGAAGAAACAAAAAGAAAAATCCCTTTGAATCAAAGGGGAAAAACAGTAGCCAAAGGCTGTAAACTGTATTTTAGAAATGAACAGGCCTTAGTGTGGAAAACTGTGGCATGTGGCCTGGTCACAAGTCTTGTTCATGTAATCCTGTCTTCAATACAAATGTGCTAATGCAATTTCAACAGTGATGAAGGTGAAATATTCATATTTTCACACAGCCTAAAGATGAGAAGCTTGGTAATAACATCTGAAGAGCCAGTAATCTTCCTGTCAACTGCAGTCAGGTTTCTGCAAGTAAAGTATAACTAGCAATATTTGAATAGTCACTGCAACGCCTTCTGGGAGATGCCACCTTAAAAAGAAGTGTTTTTTTCCTACAAGAAGAAAACTTGATTTTCTTACTTAAACATCACTTTTCTAATTGAAACCAATATTCCCAGATATACAGCTTTGCCCAGGACAAGGACATGAAGTAAAATACAATACTGAATATATTCCAAAGAATAATGATAAAGATGATAACCGGCATTTCTTTAGTGCTCTATCCCAGGGCTTAGTAAACGTTTTCCATTCTCAACCTTTTTTTTTCACCTGAGAAATTTGTATGCAACCCTAGGTATATAGGTATATAAAAAGGTATATAAATCACTTACTGAAAACAAATTAAATTTTGTGACCCCCAAATTCAGTTACGAGCCCATACATGACATAGTGGATCACACTTTAAGGAAGTTGGGTTCTAATGCAATCCTTCCTACATGCATAGCCTTCGCGTGTAACAGAGTGCTTTATATACAGCATTCCCTTGGGGCCTTACTGCAGTCCTTTGTGTTATGTGGGCCTTGCAGGTAGAGTAATCAATATTTTACAAAAAAGGCCACTGACGTTCAAAGAGGCTAAGAACTAAACCATCCACCTTTCTGTGCAAGAATGGAGAAACTTTTTTCAGGTGCTACAAGCTTGGGGTCATTTTGAAATCATATGTAATTTCACATTCTGAAAATCTTCATTTCTTGGCATCTGCTTATTTTTTAAAAGGGAGCATGGGATTTGTGATGTGACAGTACGCCTTCCTAATTATTGCCCATTAAAGGTCATCAAGAGTGAAGAAAACATTTTACAAGGGGTAAAACCAGACTATTCAGTCTTCTAAATGTGATATTTAAGTTGTTTACTACATTGTGAAAAATGTCTTCAAGTATAGAGATTTTTATGGCTTATTAAAAAATCTCCTAAATTATGGAAGAACAGATTTGTCCTTCCATATTATGAAAGAAACAGATTGATTAGATCAGGATGTGAGGTGTATTGATGTAGATGCTTGACAATATTGAAAAGCCACAGGAACCTTCCCAGATAAGGTAAAAATAATTGGGATTTCTTCTAAGAAATAGTGTAGGTTGGGGCAGCTAAGTGGCACAGTGGATAGAGCACCAGCACTGAAGTCAGGAGGAACTCAGTTCAAATCTGACCTCAGACACTTAACACTTCCCAGTTGTGTGACCCTGGGCAAGTCACTTAACCCCAATTGCCTCAGAAAAAAAGAAAGAAATACTGTAGGTTACACTGCAATGAAGCCCACTCTTTCTTCCAAACTACTTTATATTCAACCTGAAGCACTGGCATCAATTATGGAGCACATTTTAAATTATAGAATTTCATGTAAAAACACATACAAATAATGAGAAACTTTAAAAGAGGGAAGGATTTAATACACAAAAATGAACGTAATTATTGCTTCACATTTACTTCTAAAATTATGACTACAGAGCTTTAAAGAATGATTATGCTGCAAGATAATCTTAGCCAAAAGAATAGATTTTCTCCAAATGTTCCTTTTGTTGCAGAGGGATTATGGTTTAGCAGAGAATGGGCAGGACACCTGTAAGCTGGAATCTTACCTTAACACTCATTATCTGTATTATCACAAGCAAATTATTAATTTAACTTCTGTGGACCTCAGGTTTCCTATTCATAAAATCAAGATGATAACAGGATTTATTTCATATAAAAGGATCAAGTGATACAATATGTGAAAAGTTCTTGACAAACCTTAAATGCTAAAAAAAAAAAGTGACCTATTGTTACTCCAGGTTCCAAGAGGAGAACAAAAATGATCCCCATTTGAACACATTCTATCTCTCGGTGACAATGACATTTAGAAAGCCCTTCACACTTCATGGTTTGCAAAGCACTTTTCAGAATTTATGGTGGGACAGCTGAATGAATAGTTAGGTTGAAGCCCAGCTTCCCTTTCATCACTACTTTAAAATGGAAAGAAATAAACCTACCAAATAGAGTAAAAGAACAGTTTTTAAAGGGAAAGAAAAATCCTCACAAAGGAAGTTTCTTAGATGAAACGGAGTTCATAATACCACAAGTGCAATTCAACCTGACATGGACTCCTCCTTTGAGTTGTGAACAAATCAAGGCCTTACTTAGTATGGGATTAGCATGGTAAGAGCAGAACACGAAGGCTCACCCCCACACAAGTCATATTCATTCTTCTTTTAAAAAACACAGTGTCTTGCCTGAGGACTTAATTGACCCAAGTGACCCAGGGTACTGATATGATCTCTTAATACCCAAGTCCAAAACAATCAGACCATGAAAGGCTACAATGACCATGAGCATAATACTCATGGACACAGGAAAGCTATGCTCAGTTGAATTACAGATGAACAGTGTTTCCTGCTCTGAAAGGCTTTTCTTAAGTAAACAAAACATCCTCCTTTTGCCTATTAGATGGTTGGACTCTAAGTGTCTCTTTTCATTCTACCTGCAAAGTCAAGGTGCCCAACAGGCCAGGACATCCATAAATACCAAAGGTTTTGAGGAAGGCCTCCAGCAAGATGGATCCTTCTTCTATCAAGGGTGTGGGGAAAGACACAGGCAAAAAAGGCACAACATAAGAAGATATGGGGAGATTACAATCTGCACAATGAGAGCAAGATGTTGGTGAGATTCTTTGAAGGAATGAGCTATAATAACCAATGATTTGTGTCAAGCTTGCAGCTCACTAAAACTCACAGTTTTTTTTTTAAATAACTATCACCCAGTCACATCTCTCCTGTACTCATTATACTGTTGATGTTGTTTATCCACATGTAATCCTTTACAACAATCCTTATTAAAGAAAATCTCCTTTCTATCTCTGGATTTATCTACTGAGGTACCTACCTATTCTAGGTATTCCATTTTTGCAGAGGAGGAAACTGGAGTTCAGGTTGTTGATGTGACCTGTCCAAGGGCAAGCAGCTGCTATAAAGGATGGGATTTGAATTGTGATCTCTCCTACCACTAAGGTCAAAACTCTTTCCACAATATCGGAGGTAGGACCTGAGAGATTGCCAAGTGTAGTTGAGTAGCATTTTGTTTCACAAAATAGAACTGCTCAAAGGAAAAGAATTATATAGAAAAAGAAAATTCAGAATTCTTTCATAGTATCTTTCATTTAAAAGTAAGAGGCATCCTATAGAGTTGGTGAATGTTTTTTTTTTCCAAATTAATGTCCTCTCACCATTAACTGGCATCCTTTTCTGCACCATGATACCAGGTACTTTCCTAATGATTTTATGAATATCTTATTTGATCTACAGCACAACCCTTCAAAGCAGATGCCATCATTATCCTCATTTTATAGTTGATTATATTCAAGGCTAGATTTGAACTTAGATTATCTCTATTTGAAATTCAAAGCTTTAGCCACTGCCACATGTGGCTGCTTTCCCCAGAGCCTCAGATAGACTCGTTTACTTTGCTTTTAGGCAGCATTATTGGTCCAACAAGAAAATTAACTTGGAAGTCATAGCAAGCACCACATGGATTTAAGTCCTGGCTTTATCACTTCCTGTCTATATGACCTCAGGCAAGTTATTGCTCATGCAGTCTTCTTTCTGGAGAAAAAAAAAAAACCCACCACCAAAAACCCCCACCAAATAAGTTTATACTTGATGATTTCTAAGATTCTTTCTAGATCTAACATTCTATCACTTAATAAATTTGCATCCACATAAAAGATCAAGGAATAGCAACTTGAAATGCTTATTGGCTCCCTGGGAATGAGTACCAATGGTGGAATTTTAAATTCAACCAGCAGTACAAATGAGAGATGTGCAAACGTCAGCCCAAACAGCCTGAGGGCAGATCATAGCTTTGAAGAGCTCCCATTTGGGATTGGTACAACATAGAAGGCTATTGAGGGCATAGAGGTAATGGACCTGCAAATTGGTGCATACTTTGAAAATACTTGCTTACATCTTCTGAGATCATTCGATACAGGGAAGTATGAGAATAGCTTACTTCTTAACTTCTAAAATATGTAATGAACTGCCGGCCAACAGAATTCTTCCTTGGTGATTGTGCCAAGAAATGTCCTTTTTCTCCTTAATTCAAGAGCCAGTGAATCAAAACTTGAAAAAAGTGACCAATTATAGGGATCTCCAGAATGCCATCGGTTTGAATCAACAAGAAATGTGACATATGGACAAGACCAATGGATGTGGAATCAAATGAATAGGTCTTTTTTGTTCTCCTCCTATGCAAAACGGGCATGATGATATATTATGTTATTTCAGAGTTGGGAAAACAGAGGTGAATTAAATTCAGCAAGCACTGATCAACCACCTATTATTATATTCTTATGTATTAATTCAATGTGATTTATAGATTTATAGATAGAAGAAATAAAGAAAAATCTTCAAGATGTGGTCTTAATATGATACTTTGAAGGAACTTAGGGATTTCAAAATGTAAAGATGACCTCAGAGAATATTCTAGACATGGAAGATCATCTGTGCAAAAAGGTGGGAGATATAAACTTTTTATGAGGAAGAGCTAATAGGCCAGTTCAGCTACAGGGTAGAGAAAATGAAGGAGTATTGTAGGTCATCCATTTGGAATGGGTGGTTGGGGCCATATCGTGAAGGCTTTTAAACATCAGAAAGAGGAGCCTGCATTGTAACCTAGAAACAATAGAGGAACCCTGAAGCTTCCTGAGGAAGGGAGTAAAGTGGTTCTATCTTTGCTTTATGAATATTTATTTTGTGGAGGAAGAATGAGAGGTAAAAAGTAAAGTTAAATAAATATGAAAATCAACAACAAAAAGATGCCTTCAAGGTTGTGAATATAAGTGACAGGAAGGATGGCAGAGTACTTTACAAAAACAAAGACATTAGAGAAAGGTAAGGATTTCATGGCGGTGGTAAAGGGAGAAAATAAATTTTGTTTTGACCCTGTTCAGTCCAGTTGGTCTTCCTGAATGAAAGGTAGTATAGAGCTGGCCTTGAGGACATCCCTCCCTAGCACAGACTGTCTTCACCTTCTCAAGAAGTATTTCTTATCTCCCTCTTTTCAGGGAGGGCTACAAAACCATTCCATCATTACTAGTCAAAAGCCATTAACAAATAGTTCCCAAACCAAGAACCACTAACTATACACAACCAAATCACTACTAATAAAAGAAATACAAATTAAAGCAAGTCAAGGTTTCACTTGACCTAGCAAATTGGCAAAGATGATAAAAAATAAGGAACATAGATCCTGGAGCTACTATGGGAAGGCAGGAACAATAATGTATTACTGGAGTAACTCTCAAATGATCCAGCCACTGTGGAAATCAGTTTGGAATTATATACTGAAAGTTACTGAAATAATGTCCTTTAACCCACAAATGTCTCTGGTAGGCATATGCCCCAAGAGGTCAGAGTTGAATGAAAAGATCTCACATATACCACAATATGTACAGCAGTATTATTCTAGTAACAAAGAATTACAAACAAGTAGGTGTATTTCAGTTGGGAACAGTTAAAGTTGTAGTACATGACTATAATGGAATATTACTGTGTTAAGAAACTAAGGATAAGGAACACAAGGTTTTGTAAGGGTAAATATTGAAAAATTATCTATGCATATCTTTTGAAAATAAAAAGTTTTAATTAAAAAAAAGAAACTAAGAATATAATAAATGCAGAGAATCCTGGGAAACCTTATATGAACTGACATAAAGTAAAAGTAAGGAGCCAAGAAACCAATATATCCATTTACTACAAATTAAATGGAAAGAACAGTAGCAACCACAAAAAATGAAACTATGATTTAATTTTAATTTTAATGATCATGCTTGGCTCCAAAGAACAGACCTGAAAAGGTATGTCTCGTTTCTAATGAGACAGGCAGGAGACTATGGGTGTGGAACATTGCATGTAATATGTGACTTCTTGAATACCATGGATAAGTTTTATAGGACTCTTAAAAATTATTTATTATAAGCCCTCTGGAAAGGGGCATGGGGAGAGACATGTATTGGGAAATATAGCAAACGTTAAAATAGAAGTATTGATAAAATTTATTTTAATTTTTTTAAAAAAGGAAAAAAATTACAACTATAAAACAATATAAGATTAAAACTCGGGCAAATCAGCATTATTGGCAAAAGTTAGCCAGTGCTTAAAGGGATGGTAACAGTATTTTAGATTTGGATTAGATTCCCTTTTTTTTTTTAAGCATTTCTTTCACAAAATGTGTATTCTATTTTCTTGAGGTTTACATCTTGTGTTTATTGTTCTGTAAATGTCTAGAGGGTCCCCTAAAGTACTGCATTCAGTGTAGCAGCACCCTCTGTGCCTTTCCTCTGCTGATTATTTCCAATTTATACTATATTGAGATGGTTTGCACTTTGTTTTATATGTTGTCTCTCCAACTAGAGTGTGAGTTTCTTGAGACGAGGGGACGAGGGAAACTAAGGATAAGGAACACAAGGTTTTGTAAGGGTTAATATTTGTCCATCTTTTCCCTTCCTTCGTTTTTCCTGCTGTTAGCATAGCGTCAGATATTTAAACACTTTTTGACTAACTTAGAGCCTTGAGAGTCAAACCTTCCAAATTCCATATTCCCGGATGTAGCCTAAATAGGGATACCTTCATGGATCAACTCTGGAAAATCTACAAGATTTGTCTTGCAGCCCTGTGAGAAAACTTATAAACCTTAGCTAGCAAGATGGCCCAGAATCTAGAAGCATAAAAGGACCCTTGGCACTTATGTAATTCCTCTTCCTGAAATAGAAGCATTCATGCATCCTATAAGAGTTCATTTACAACAGAGCTACCATACCCAGGGCTAAGTGGGATGCTTCTCTAGTTGGAAATTTTATAGAGGCCATCTCAAATATCACATATGGCACTTAATTGTTTGACTCCAAGCATTTCTTATCCTTTTTTGGTTGCTAGTTGTGTATATAATGGATATTGTTCAGAAGTAGGGAGAAACACCATCACCATACTTTTGGCCTAATAATACATTATAGTCAGAAATACATTATTCTTACAAGTCCATTAGTTTCAGCTTTGTCATCTTCACTTGTCTATACATTGAACATCAAAATAAACCACAACACTTTGTTTAAAAAGAAAAAAAAATAAACCTAAGTCACCCAGTACTAGATGCAAAAGATGAATCAACACATTTCATTAACTTGGTCTCTAAAGATCCGCATATATTCTCAAATTGTGTTTCTGATTATATAAAGACCACCACAAACGCAAGAGAAACAGGGATGGAGTGGGAAATGAAACTGTCACCCTTGAAGAAATGTTTCAGAATTCCACTTCATCTCACCCAATTTTATGAAGTGCCTACCACATGCAAGGAGCAGAGAAGACAGAAAAGTCTGTGAACCTTGAGAGTCATTCTTTGCTAATGCAAACATCATGGCTTCGTTGTTTCTAGACTAAAACAACAACATGCAAGAATAACCTTCTTGCTAGGAAATTCTAACTGAAGCAAATAGCTAGAATGGACATAAACCTTTCAGGTTTGCAAAGTACTAGACATATGTTACCTCGGCTGCGTCTTTGGGGCAGATGCTATTATAACTTCCACTTTACAGATGGCAGAACTGATGTTCAGAGAGAGATGATTTGTCCAGACCATGAGCACACAGTGTGGACTAGAAGTGGGCCATGAGCCTAAGTTTCCAAATTACAAGCATAGCACACACTCCACAGCATCAAGCTGCTTCTACTGAAAGCTCTTCAGCCAACTGAAGGAGGAAGCTCAAGCCAGCTAACTCTAACTCTCCCATAGGACTAACCTTAGAACTTGAGATTTGGCTATCATTCCTCTGTATCTTTTCAGCTTCTTATTGCTTAGTATTTCCCCCTTAGCTCCTAAACTCCTTCAGGGCAAGATCTAGCTTTCTCTTTCCCATTTGTATTGCCAGGTCAAGCAAGTGCTTGATAAATGTGCACTATAATTAGGTAGCTGTCATAGTTCCTACTATTAAATTATAAGCTCCATGAGAGTAGGTACTACATATCTCAAAGATCTCTGTCTCCATCTCTCTCTTTTGAGACAATTAGGGTTAAGCGACTTGCTCATATTCACCCAACTATTAAGTATCAATGGTTTGAACTCGGGTCTTCCTGCCTCCAGGGCCCGTGCTCAATCGGCTGTACCACCTAGCTGTCTGAACCTGCTACCTCTTAAAGCAGCACATCCTACACTTTCCCTGTCATCAAATCTACATTTGCCCATTTAAAACTTGCACCTATCCACAAAGGTATGGCCATGGAAAGATCCAGCATCACCAAGAGGGATTTTTTTTGGTCTTTCTTTCACTCCTTCCCTTAGCTCCAGGCCACACAGAACACATGTAGAATGTTTCAATGTTCAGACTGTTTGAAGGGAATTGGAGTCACTATTTCTCCCCCTGAGAGAGGCCCCAGGTACTGTCATATGACCTAGTGATGCACCTTGGGGACAAGTTGGGTGTTGCCACTGGGAATTCTGGACTTTTTCATCCATTTAACAGTTGTTCTTTCTTATATGTATTGTCACCCCTTCCTCTCAAAATATTGTTTTTCATATCTTCCAAGTATTTCTTCTCTAGGCCAACTATTCCCAACTCTTTCAATTGATCCATGTATGGCATGAACCCAAGTCACTTTGTCATCTGGGTGACCCTCCTCTGGATTCTCTGGAAATGATCACTGTTCTTAAACTGTGGAAGCTACACTTGACCAGTTTTCTACATGAGCTCTGATAGGAAAAGAGAAAAACAAGAAGATCATTTTGGGGAAGCTATTTCTCTCTTAATGAAGTCCAAAAATGACATTGACTTTTGGGACTACCATATCACTTTGCTGAGCCACAGCCAGCTGGTCGTCCACTAAAACTCAAGAGAGGTTATCTGAACTGCTGAGTCACCATGTTTCTTCCTTCTATGCTTCTGAATAGAGCTTTTTGAACCTGAGTGCACAATTTTACACTAAATGTCATTTTGTTAGATTCACACTGGTGCCCTACTCTCTCAAGATCTTTCTGGATGTGAAATGTCATTCAGGATGTTAGCCATCATTCTCAGCTAGGTGCCATCTGAGAATTTAATTCAAAACACTGATAAAAATGGTAAATGGCTCAGATTCCCCATGGAGATATTCTGACTAGTTGGCATCAAACCTCTATGACTGCTCTGAATAAGACCACTTAACAAGTTTTTAATTTACCTAAATGGAATATCTTTTCACCCACACCTCTCCATCTCCTCTACAATAATATTTTGAGATATTTTATCAAAAGCTTTGCTAAAATCTAGGGAAAGCATATTTTCCTAATTCCCTTTAGTCAGACATATCTTACATGGCTACCACTGATGGTCAAGAATTGGGACCAGAACTGAAAAGAAAGAGGAGAGTGAAGAGATCTGCACGTGAATTTACCCATTGCTCTAATGACACCTGGCTTCTCTCTTAAATTATAACTCATCTTCGTAACATCAAAAGCTTTGTGGTGATGCTTTGTAGCTGCAGGTCACGGAACACCAGTTTCTGAAGCAATTTAGTTGTAGGCTACCTAATGGCATGATTAAGTCTACATAAATCCTTCAAAGATTTTGGTATAAGAGACGAGATATAAAAATACAGAGAGAGAGAGAGCGAGGGCGAGAAATGGTGCACTACATGGTGTGCCAGGCCTGAAGTCAAGAAGACCTGAGTTCAAATCCAGTCTCCAATACACAACAGCTGTGTGATTTTGGGCAAATCACTAAACTCTGCCTTAGCTTCCTCACCCAGAAAATGAACTGGAGAAGGAAATGGCAAACTACTCCAGTGTATTTGCCAGGAAAACCCCCCAAAAGGGTCACAAAGAATTAGATACAACAGCAAATGAATAAGCAACAACAAAATGTAGTATAAACATAAAAATATTATTAGAGGGAGAGATGGTCAGAAAAGGAAATGGGTTGGGCACATGGAAAGATAATGAGGCACCCTAACGAACAGAATTCCAGTTCCATCAGTATTCATGTAATATCAAGAAAGGAAGGTCTCTTCAATGTGGGATCCCCTTCCTCCCCTCCCTCATGGAAGATGGATTAGAGGATGTGGACAAAAGTTACACAAAATGAGGAGGTACCCTTTTGGGTGGTGATTTGCACCACTGCAGGAAGTACTTTACATTAGTGATCACATATACCCCCCAAATAAAACAAAAATATAAAAAGAAACCATAAGTGATTAAATAATGTGGTTGACCTGGGGTTTAAAAAAGTAAAGGAAGTGCCTATACCAATGAGACCACGGATCTATTAACATAATGAAGTAGGCATAAATATTTGTGATGTCATTTTCTGCTCAAAAATCATTAGTGATTCCTGATTTTCTCTAGGTAAAATTCAAATTCTATTCCTAACCCTGAAGGCCCTTTACAATCTGGTGCCCCCCCTACCTTT
Organism: Sarcophilus harrisii; assembly: GCF_902635505.1. Classification (NCBI taxonomy): domain Eukaryota; kingdom Metazoa; phylum Chordata; class Mammalia; order Dasyuromorphia; family Dasyuridae; genus Sarcophilus; species Sarcophilus harrisii. Next base: position 63,445,672 of record NC_045432.1, read on the forward strand.
CCAGACTTAATCCTATTATTCCTAATACACTACAAAGCAGGTTACTTATTCAATATCTTCCAGCCATGTTCTGTCCTCTCATGCATGAAATATCCTTTCCAATCCACCTGCTGAAGTCATCTCTAAATAGTACTTCCTACACAAAGCCTTCTTTCATCCACCAGTTGATAATGATCTTTCTGCTGGCTCTGTCTCTTTTTTTAAATTTTCAATTGCATTTTATTTTACCAAATACATATAAAGGTAGTTTTCAACATTCATTTTTGTAAGACTTTGTGCTCCAAAATTTTCACCCTTCCTCCCGTATGTGTCCCCCTCCCCAAGACAGCAAATAATCTGATATAGATTCAGTATGTGAATTCTTTTAAACATATTTCCATATTTGTCATGTTGTGCAAGAAAAATCAAACCAAAAGGAAAAAAACCATGACAAAGAAAAAACAAAAAAACAAAAGGTGAAAATATGACACTTCGATCCACAGAGCAGCCCTTTTTGTAGTGGCCAGAAACTGGAAACTGAGTAGATGCCCATCAATTGGGGAATGCATGAATAAATTATGGCATATGAATGTAATGGTATATTATTGTTCTTTAGGAAATGATGAGTGGGCTGATTCAGAAAAAAAAAAAAAAAGTCCGAAGACACTTATAAGAACTGATGCTGAATGAAGTGAGAAGAACCAAGAGAACACTGTATACAGCAACAACAAGATTATGTGATGGTCAACTGGGATGGAGCAGGCTCTTTTCAACAATGAGGTGGTTCAAGGAAATTCCAATAGACTTGTGATGGAAATGCCACCCGCATCCAGAGAAAGATCTATGGAGGTAGAATGTGGATCAAAGCTTAGTATTATTACCTTTTTTATGATTGTTGTTTGTTTCTTTGCTTTTTCTTATTTTTTTTCTTTTTGATCCGATTTTTCTTGAGCAACATGACAAATATGGAAACATGTTTTTTTTTAAATTGCACATGTTTAACCTATATTGGATTGCTTGCCATCTTGGGGCAGGGAGAGGAGAGGAAAGAGGGAGAAAAATTTGAAACTAGGTTTGGCAAGGTGAATGCTGAAAACTGCATGTATTTGGAAAAACAAAATACTATAAATATTCAAAAAGGGCTGTTACCAATATTTTTGTACACGGGGATACTTTTCCCTCTTTTATCATCTCTTTGGGATACAGACCCAGTAGAGATAAAGCAGGTTGTGGTCCCTTTAAGCAATTGTATTTCCTTTTGATCTGTGATCCCTTTCAGATTCTCAGTTCCTCCTGGGGAAGGTATATCCCCCTAGATAAGCTATCTTTCCAGGATGCCAGGGCCTTTGATTCAATTAGAAATCCTGGTCAAAAAGCACCCCTTTGAAGTGTTGTTAATTCCAATAGGAGTTCCAGGCTGATATCTAAGCCCAGGAACTTGGGCTGTCCCAGCCCCCCACTAAGACCTAATATAACAGCTTCCTTCAATGAAGGTTTTTTGTAGATGGACCCAGATAGCTCACTCAGCTGTCAGGACCCTTCTGTCCACTGAGAACTGCATTCTCTCAGGGCAAAACACCATTTTCCCGTACATGTCCAACTATAGAAGTCAGTCTCTGGTTAAACTGATTTCTAGTCAACAATAAACTTTCATTTTGCAACTAATAATTGGGGAAGGAGTGAAATCTTTCACTCCTAGAACCTGCGGCCGATTTAAAGGGGATTCTTAACAACTCTCTTATTGCCACTAACCTCTAGAGCACCAGGAATCTAGACCACTCAAACTGCATCATATTCACTGCTGGATCAAAGGGTATGAACAGTTTGATAACCTTTTGGGCAGAGCTCCAAACTTCTGTGAACTCTTCATAGAGTATCTGATCATGTACCTCTCTGGTACACACTCACTTACCTAAATTTGTGTTTTGCCAACTTTTCCCTAACATTTTGACTTTGGTCAAGAGGACCATGGTCCCTCAGGTTCTGCCTGTTTGCAATTCTGGAGTTGTCCTTGACTGTTCCCTTCTCACACCCATATCCAACCAGATGCCCCTAGTGATGGCAAGGACCTTATCTTATTGAAATTCTGTATCTTCTCAAGTGCCTAATACAATGATATATACATAATAAATATCTGCTGGAAAGATAATCAATCTGTCAACAAATATTTATATACATGTTCATTATGAGCCAAGCACTCTACTAAATATTGAGAAGACAAAAATAAAAGCAGAAAAGTAGTCATTGCCCTCCAAGAGCTTTGGGGCAAGAATGGAGGAAGAAAACTCATTGAAGAGAGCTGAAAAGCAAGAAGTTGTCAAAGAGATGAACTCATTCTGTGAAAATGAGGGGAGCCTGGAGAAGAAGGACACCAAGGTTCTAGATGAAACAGCAGCCCATATCTTTAGCAAAAGTTTTCTGGTGATACTGAGAGGAACAAAAAGCTTGGTTGGCCTTGACCTCATGGTTAAAATGGAGGTTCTGGGAGGAACCAGCCAATCGGAGAGAGATTCCTGAAGGCCTCTATCAATGTTAGAAGCAGTTCGGAGACAGAGTGAGATTCGAGGGGGAAGAAGTTTCTATGACATGAAAGACAAACAGCCATGGAGGTAAGTCAAGAGTGCAGGCCACAGTGGAATGAATAAATGAATGAGAGAATGAAGAGTTTATATAATTAGAGGTTCATCAGTCTGGCTTTGCCTACATAATACAAAGCTAGAGATTACACAAAGGTAGTATTATGTATTCCTAATAAATAAGGTAAGGGAACTCAGTATACAGTCATATTAGAAGTAAATACAGGATGGAATATCTGTTGTTTCTTTGTATATTTCAACCAATCAAGCAAGCATTTATTAAGCACCCACAGTGTATCAGGCACTGTGCTAGGGTTACAAGAAGAAAAGACAAAACAAAGGCTATTTGCTCAAGGAGCCTGTATATTCTACCAAGGGAAATAACACATTCATACAGCTTATTAAAAGCTAGTGATGCTGAAACCCGCACTAAGATTTTTGGGACATTCTGTATGCTTAGAATGACTAACCCTTTGAATCTTGAATCAGGTCTAAGAAATGGAAAATTCCTTCAGAAAGAAACAATCTGCTGGCTGTTTGATAAGCATAATTCCCAGGTGTCCTGATAGTTAGGAAATGCTCCATTTGCAGGCCAGGTGAGCCCTAGAGCTGCACACCATCCTCCCAGGCCTAATCAAGGCTACAAGCCTTTCTTCAAAAGCGAACTGCATAAAAGACACGAGTTGAAGTACAATTGAGACATTTTTCTAACTCTTCTTGTTGGGAAAGTTTGGGCTTTAGACATAAGCTATTAAAAGAAAAATCGAGAGCATGAGCAAAACTGATTTGGTTCGATGTAAAGTCCTGGGAGCATATCAGGGAAAGAGGCTAAGTAGATCTGGCCTTTTGGATAGAGCTGGCGCTAGGCATAGGGAGGAGGAAAATAAATCAGGGGAGAATCTGTTCAGGGAGACAGAGAAACAAGAGGTCCCATGCAAAGAGTTATCCTGGCTTCCACTTTGCGGCCTCTTTTTAAATTCTGCACATATTGAGACAGACCCTAATTCAATCTTCTACTAGCCTTTCTGGAATGTCTGTTCCATAGGTAACACATTTGTTTTTATTTCTCACCTGACTGCCCTCCTCTGGACTTCTCTCTCAAGGTCCTGGAACCTCTTCAGCCTGAAGGCTCACTTGACCCTGAAACTCACACTTCATTAGTAAGATCGGCTGAGGCCCTTGGGGCCCTTCCTCCTTTTGATCATAGGGAAGAAAATGGAAAGACCCTCTGAGAATTTCCATTTAAGGAGGGGCCCAGTCTCATATCCTTTTCCTTTCCCACCAGTAGCACTCCTCTGGACTTCTCCACCAAGCCCTGCAACCAGATAAGGACTCTGGAGAGGAGAAGGGACCTATTTGGGAAAAAGGAGCTATCAAAACAAAATACATAAAAAATAAAAATTGGCCTGGTCAAAAAAATGTATATTAACTTGTCCCTGATCAAGGGAGAGGAAGTGAATGTTGCAAAGAAAGAATGACAGATTTACCTCAGTATGGGAGGATGAGGAATGGAATAACGGGAGATCTGAGAGGGATGGTAAACACTATAAACTACCCTGACAGGTCAGGGTTATGTTGGAGTTTAGGAAAAAAAGCAATTTATCTGAAATTGTCAAATCATATGCCCACCTGACCGATGGAGTGCTCAAGTGGGAGATAGAAGATATCAGTTCCAATCCTGCCTCTGATGTCATCCAGCATTAACTGCCTCTTTAGGGGCCCAGGCAACCCCAAAGACTGAACACATAAGAACATAGCCTAGTTATTATCCATACTGGTGGAGTGTGTTCCAACGGTACGGAAAGCTCCGATGCATCCAACTGACATCTGTCCAATTAAGCAAGTTAGAAATGTCCGAAAAGAAGGTAATTACAATAAGAGCTGACATTCTCACAGCACATTTAGTTTTGCAAAGCACTTTACATTATCTCATTGTAATATTATAGCAACCCGGGGGCACGCAGGTGCTATTATCTCCACTTTACAGAAAAGTAAACTGAGATCCAGAGTGATTCCCCTCCTTCCCCCTCCCCGCCCCCCCGGCCGCCAGAGTCACAGTCTGTGAAATTTAAAAAGTATGGAAGGTGGTGAAATCAGGGATGTTCTTGGAAGATGTTGCTTTAAAAGGCAACTCCCATTATTTTTTAAAGATAAAACTAGATTTTTTTTCTTTTTACAAGAAAGCATATCACCCAAAACTTAAACAAACAGGACCAGATCAAAAGATCTTAGTAAACTATAGACATTTTTTCCTTAGACAACTCCCTCATAAATACAAGCGTAAGAAGAGCAAGAAAAAAATGTGTTGTATTATATCTCATCTCATTAGCAGTTAATGAAGCAGAGAATAACAGGAGTCCAGAAGGAGATAGTGAATGATACCATTGAAAAAGGCCAGGAAATGAAGACAGATAATGAGTGTAATGAGCCAATGCAGGAGCTTTCAGGTTTTCAAGTTTGGAGTCACAGATAACACCAGATGCCTTCTCCCAATGCATCTTTTAAAAAATAATACATAGAAAAATCATATCAATGGCAGCTGCTTCTATAATTTTATCCCCCAAGAGGGTGAAGTGCGGATTATAAGAGATATTTTTAATAGTATTTATTTTTCCAAATGCATGCAGACTCATTTGCAAAATCTTGTGTTCCAAATTTTTTTCCCTCTCCTCCCCAAGACAGCAAGCAATGCAATATAAGTTAAACACATTCAGTTCTTCTAAATGTGTTTCCATAGTTGTCATGCTGAGCAAAAAAAAAATCAGATTAACAGGGAAAAAACAAGCAAACAAACCCCCCCCCACAAAAATGTGAAAATACTATGCTTTGATCCACATGCAGTATCCATAGATCTCGCTCTGGATGCAGATTACACTTTCCATCACAAGTCTTGGAATTGCCCTGAATCACCTCACTGTTGAAAAGAGCCAAGTCTTTGGCTCAGTAAATCATCACAGTAAATAATCACATAATCTTGCTGTTACTGTATACAATATTCTCTTGGTTCTCCTCACTTCACTTAGCATGACAGTTCATTTAAGTCTCTCCAGGCCTTTCTGAAACCATCTTGCCAATCGTTTCTTATAGAACAATAACATTCTATAACATTCATATACCATAATTTATTCAGCCATTCTCCCACTGATGGGCATCCACTCAGTCTCCAGTTCCATACCACTACAAAAAGGGCTGCTACAAACATTTTTGCACATGTGGGTCCTTTTCCATTTTTTATGATCTCTTTGGGATTACAGATGCAGTAGAGTCGGATCAAAGGGTCTGCACAGTTTGACAGCCCTTTGGGCATAGTTCCCAATTGCTCTCCAAGAATAGTTGGATCATTTACAAGTCCCCCAATGCTGCATTATTGTCTTAGTTTTCCCACATCCCCTCCAACGTTTGTCATTATCTTTTCTTATCATCTTAGCCAATCTGAGAGGTGTATGGTAATATCTCAGAATTGTCTTAATTTGCATTTCTCTGATCAATAGTGATTTAGAGTATTTTTTTCATGATCATAATAGAGACTGAGAACCGAGTTTGAAGTATACCAAGGACCTTACCAATGTGATTTTCAAGAATTATCTTTTCTCCTTGGCCCTAAGCAATACTTTTTTACTCTTCTAAAGGAAGAGTCCTTCATTGAGGTCATGTTTTTTGTTTTTGTCTGATATTTTCTCGTCAGGCGAACTGAGCCCTAGCTTCATTTTGTTTTTTCTAAAGTTACTCTTGAAGGTCATTTCCTGTGTGGTATTTAAAAAGGTAATTGAATCATTTTATTAATAATTTCAGCTTTTTTATTAATAAAAGGATGGTCATTCGGCCATCTTTCTCTCACAACAAAGAACTCTCACAGAAGTGGGCTCACAGTTTATGTGCCCTTGGAGGAGCAGTTATTTTTGAGGGTAGCAATCAACTTTAAAAATTAATGAGAGGATAAATACTACAATGAAATGGTGTAAGGGTACATGACTTGGATCACTAAAGTCTTAGTCAAAGAGACTTAAAAATTTTCATATCACCGCTCTGACAAAAGGGAAGATCCACATTTTTCGAGACCTGTCTGAACAAACAAAATGAGCAGGAATGCACCCATCGGCCCAAACTGAGACTGTTTTTTTACTGTTTTTGGTTAGATCTCAGAATCTTGAAAGTCTTTCTGAGAGATTTCCCATAATGACTCCTTTCTGGCTGAAGAAGTTAGAAAAGCCTTGGTTCTGATCTAGTAATTACTTATTAATAAAAGAGAGAAATAATCATTTCTCCCATCTGTTACCCAAGGGGTGGTGACCTACATGGATGAATAAAGCAACCATAGCAATGGAATTCAATATCCTTGAAATACTGAAGATATGTTGGAAAAGGACTTGTTTCTTATCAAATGTAATGTGATTGGGAAATCCAATTCTCAGGATAAGGACTCTAATCATCCTGTTTGAGCAAGAACATAGACTCTTAAGAGGTCATCTGAGCCAACCTTTACCTACATATTTACCCTCCTCTATAATATCTCTCAAAGAGTTTTCCATTCTCCACCTGAAGACCACTAGTGACAGGGAACTCATTGTTTGCTTTCCAGAGAGGATGGTCCGCTTAAGAGGTTCAGAAGATAAAGATTAAAACAGATTTTTTTTTACTAAAAGGCATATCACCCAAATCCCTAACCCAAAACGCTAAGCAACAGGATCCAACCAAGATATCTGAATAAATTATAGACTTTTTTTCCTCAGAAGAAGGTTAACTCCTGAGATTCCTTTTTATACCTCCCCTGTGTTCCTTGTTCTCCTCCTTGGAGCCATGATCACACAAGCTGGCTCCCTCTCCCACACGACTGCCTTTCAAATACGTGAAGACATTGACCATTCTTCCAGGCAAATCCTACTTTAGGCAAGCCATCGTTTCTCATTGTCATCCTTAACCCTCCCTACCCCATTCCCTTACCAATTCCTCATCTGGTGTTTTCATGAAGAAAATACTGAGTTGACTAGAAAAATGTGTGCACTGGCTGATTTAGATGGGGAAAACTTTGAACAACCCTTACAAAACAACATCACTAGATTGTGAGCTTCTCCACAGATTACATGGGCAAAAAATTTCCCTATCAAAAAAAAATCCAGAGCTCAAACTGGTGAATTTATATTTCTTTTGGTGAGGGTTGATATACATATTTTTAAAAGATCAAGCAATTAAAAGAAAATAAAAGAATTAGATTTTTCATAGGTATAAAATAGCATCCTTATAAGTACAACATATTTTAAGAATGTATTAATAGGGATATAATTTATTTTGCCACAACAGACTCTTCCCAGCAGCCCTTTAAACAACACTGCCCTCCCTGCCCTGCCCTCCTTCAATAGCATATTCTCCAACAACAGTTAGATAAAATCATCCAGTGTAGTAAAGGTGATGGGTGCGTTCCTTACGCATTTGTAGATTACCAACTGTTGATAGAAAAAAAGACTGTATGACTGTAGTTACTTACAATTTCATATCATCATCATCTGCCCTGTCTTCACCTGAGTTTTCTTGCTTTTCCACACTATATCTAGATAATTTTGGTTGCAAATGTGTATGCTTTTCTTTTGGTTCTTTATTTATTCTCTACCACTTCACAAAATCTTCCCACATTTTTATGAAATCTTTGTAGTTGCCTGACTGTCCTTCCTTCCTTCCTTCTTTCTTTCCTAACTTCCTCCTTCACTCTCACCCTTCTCCTCCTTCCTTCCTTCCCAGGTGCTACATCCTCCACAGCTGTCCATCACAACTAATCTGCTTCAGGTTTCCTTGATATAAGAACAACGAACAAAGCACTAAAACTATGCCTGGGCTTCTCATTTATCGAACATATTAGATACTCAGCTTCAGTGATGGCTATAGATGGAGCAAGGATGTATCTACCTGGAGTCACTTGAGAGAGAGACCCAAAGATGTTCCCAATAATGTCTGAAATTTCATTATAGATAGAGCATTGGCTCTCTTGCAGTCTTTAAGTACTGCTCTCACTAATTGCCCTCCTGTCACAAAACAAGATCTTTTGAAAGAGGAAGGGAATTCTGGGCCCAACAATTTATCACCACTGTGGCCCCTCCCTTTCAAGACTCTCTGTATTTATTGTTTCACATTTATTTGTAATGTATTCTCTTTAGCTTTATTTCTGATGTCCTAGTTGTTTTCCCCACTAAAATGTGGGCTCCTTGCAAGTTTGGATTGTTTCACGCAACTCTCTAGAACTCGTCTCCCTAGAACTGAGCACAGTACCTGGCAAATAGCAGGTGCTTGATAAGCACGACTTTTTTTTCAGCAGCCAGAGAGGCTAGGAGAGAGCCTAAGATCCTGTGGTGTCTGTCTGGAGAAGGAGCACTGACGTGGAGGATGAGAATCTAGTTCAGCTCAGAGGCTCAGCTGCTTCCAGTGGTACACAGAGGCCTCACTGAAACCATTACAAGTGATAAGACAGGAACTGAACCAAACTTTGGGGCTCCTTAGATCCCTTAGTCTTAAATTGGTTGCAAATGTAAATTTCTTATCCAAAATATTACCCAGTAAGATTAAAATTCTGACCTCTCTGTCTACTTCACATGATTCCAATTTAGAGTGACAGTTTAAATAAAATGGAATTGAAGAGAATTTGATTTTATGCCTCACCATTAACAGTCATTTTCTCATTCTGCTCTACAAAGTAATGAGGTAAACAGGGGCCAGTAAAGTATGTGTATGCAAAGTGAGTAATTTATAAGCATTTAACATTAGGCTGAGTAGAGAAAAAAGGGTATTTTTATTTGTTTGTTTGCAAGTGGCATAAAATTAACCCATTCTTCTCCCAAGATCACATATTTCAGGAGCAAAAAAAGTTTGCTTCTCCCAAGACAACTTCCCACTTCCATGACTACAATTGCTTTCTCCCCTAATTTCTGTGTAGCAAAATTAAGATCTCAGGGTCTATTATAGCAGGAGACAAGGAGAGAAACATAGTCTTTCAATCTGGCCAGGAAGAGGAAGGTTTAGGACTCTTTTAGAATTGAGAGGAGGAGAATGTCTCTGCCATATGCTTGCTTTTTCACTTTCATCCAGATCGCCCCCTGTCTCTAAAGGTATGCTGAAGGATTTATGGCAGTGTGGATGGCTGATTGATGGAGGAGGACTCTTTCTGTCTACTTGCCAGACTGTTTCAAATAAAGTCACTTTCATTATGCTCTGATTTCATTATTAGTGAATGATGGCCCTTATTACTCTTGACACTCATGCCATTCTATTCAATATTTTTAAAAAACAAGTCTACCTTCCCCTAAATAATCTTCCTTTATGTGCTAGAGATGAGAAGTGGAAGTAATCATCCCACTCTTGCTAGGCATCCAGAGGATATCCTTCAATTTATAATGATTTTAAGTGGCATTTTGCTTTACTGGGATCAACTGAGATAATGCAAGTAAAAGCATTCTTCAAACCTTAAAGCATATATAAATGAGTTGCTACTGTTATTATTAACTTAGTAAATTTGGGTAACAAGACACAGAGCATTACTCATAAAATTACAAATGTAGTTTATCATTTTCAAAAGAAAAGTAGTCACATAGTCCTGAGTAGCTAGCTACCTGAGGTCAGTTCCACCTGTATACCTTACCTGAATGGTATTGTATAGCTCAAATACCTATCCGTGCCAGTAAAGGAGCTAGGAGCTGTCCAGGTGCTCTTCCTCACCACTCCAAATACATTCTTAATTTCTTCCAAGGCCTATCATTTAGTTTGCCTCCATGAAGTCAACTTGATGAGATAGTGATTCTTCCTTTCCTGGAGATCCCAATGCACACATCCCTAACAATGCTCTCTAATTCCTTTGGGTGTGTTAGTCATGTCTCCTCCTCAGAAATTGTCACAGAATTTCAGAGTAAGAAAGGACCTCTGTTGCCATCTAGTATAGGAGTTCTTAACCTAACATCCATGGAGCTCTGATTTTCAGGTGATTATGTTATGAACTTGTTTTTTTTTAAATATATTCTGAAATCCCATTTAAAATAACTACTGATAGTATAAAATATTTAGGAATCTATCTGCCAAGGGAAAATCAGAAACTTTATGAGCAAAACTACAAAACACTTTCCACACAAATTAAGTCTGCTCTAACTAACTGGAAAAATATTAAATGCTCTTGGATTGGGCGAGCAAATATAATAAAGATGACAATACTACCTAAACTAATCTATTTATTTAGCGCTATACCAATCAGACTTCCCAAAAACTATTTTGATGACCTAGAAAAAATAACAACAAAGTTCATGTGGAAAAACAAAAGGTCAAGAATTTCAAGGGAATTGATGAAAAAAAAATCAAATGAAGGTGGCCTAGCTGTACCAGATCTAAAATTATATTATAAGGCAGCGGTTACTAAAACTATCTGGTATTGGCTAAGAAATAGACTAGTTGATCAATGGAATAGGTTGGGTTCAAAGGACAAAACAGCCAATAACTTTAATTATCTAGTGTTTGACAAACCCAAAGACCCCGGTTTTTGGGATAAAAATGCATTATTTGACAAAAATTACTGGGAAAATTGGAAATTAGTATGGCAGAAACTAGGCATGGACCCACACTTAACACCGTACACCAAGATAAGGTCAAAATGGGTTCATGATCTAGGCATAAAGAATGAGATCATAAATAAATTGGAAGAGCATAGGATAGTTTACCTCGCAGACCTGTGGAAGAGGAAGGAATTTATGACCAAAGAAGAACTAGAGAGCACGATTGACTACAAAATTGAAAATTTTGATTATATCGAATTGAAAAGTTTTTGTACAAACAAAACTAATGCAGGCAAGATTAGAAGGGAAACAATAAACTGGGAAAACATTTTTACAGTCAAAGGTTCTGATAAAAGACTCATTTCCAAAATATATAGAGAATTAACTCTAATTTATAAGAAATCAAGCCATTCTCCAATTGATAAATGGTCAAAGGATATTAACAGACAATTTTCAAATGATGAAATTAAAACTATTACTACTCACATGAAAGAGTGTTCCAAATCACTATTGATCAGAGAAATGCAAATTAACACAACTCTGAGATACCACTATATACCTGTCAGATTGGCCAGAATGACAGGGAAAGATAATGCAGAATGTTGGAGGGGATGTGGGAAAACAGGGACACTGATACATTGTTGGTGGAATTGTGAATACATCCAGCCATTCTGGAGAGCAATTTGGAACTATGCCCAAAAAGTTATCAAACTCTGCATACTCTTTGATCCAGCAGTGTCTCTACTGGGCTTATACCCCAAAGAGATACTAAAAAAGGGAAAGGGACCTGTATGTGCCAAAATGTTTGTGGCAGCCCTGTTTGTAGTGGCCAGAAGCTGGAAAATGAATGGATGCCCATCAATTGGAGAATGGTTGAGTAAATTGTGGTATATGAATGTTATGGAATATTATTGTTCTGTAAGAAATGACCAGCAGGACAAATACAAAGAGGATTGGCAAGACTTACATGAACTGATGCTGAGAGAAATGAGCAGAACCAGGAAATCATTATATACCTCAACAACGATACTGTATGAGGATGTATTCTGATGGAAGTGGATTTCTTCAACAAAGACAAGATCTAATTTAATTTCAATTGATCAAGGATGGACAGAAGCAGCTACACCCAAAGAAAGAACACTAGGAAATGAATGTAAACTGCTTGCATTTTTGTTCTTCTTCCCAGGTTATTTATACCTTCTAAATCCAATTCTCCCTGAGCAACAAGAAAACTGTTCGGTTCTGCACACATAGATTGTATCCAAGATCTACTGTAATCTATTTAACATGTATAGGACTGCTTGCCATCTTGGGGAGAGGGTGGAGGGAGGGAGGGGAAAAATCGGAACAGAAGTGAGTGCAAAGAATAATGTTGTAAAAAATTACCCTGGCATGGGTTCTGTCAATAAAAAGTTATTTAATAAAATAATAATAATAAAAAATATATATTCTGATAACTATTTCAATATAATTGGTTTTCTTTGTAATCCTATTTTCAAAAAAGAAAACACAACATGATTCTGAGAAGCATCCCAGAGATTTCATCAGAGTGCTAAAGGAGACCATGATACAAAAGATCAGGAAAGTTTGATTGCATCCATCCACACCTGAAAAAGAATCTCCATACAACTCCTGCGACAAATAATCATCCAGTTTCTGACTGAAGCCCTCCAAGAAAGGCAATTCAACGGCCTCTGAGGCAGCCTATTTCATTTTGGGTTAGTGCCATCCAGTAGTGTGATGGAGGCAACTCATTCAGGCTCAGGAGAGCTAATTGTTCAGTTTTCCACTATGAGCATTATATCTCAGAAATTAGTAAATGCTATAAATCAAGGCCTGATGTGTTGTTGTTGTTGTTGTTATTGTTGACTGTTAAGTCTTAAAGTGATGGAGAAATAGTTAAAATGCTTTTTAGAGTTACAAGTATGTCATGGGCACATTTTCCTCCCAGAAAGCTGTTTGTTAAACATTTAGCTTTGTTACCCCTGGCTCCACTTATGTCTTCGGGCACCCCAGGAAACACGTTGATTCATCACAGACACAAAGGCCTTTCTCGCTAGGAGCTAGGGACAGACAAGAGTGACAAAATTAGAAGCCTACAGAAAAGAGCAGGTCCCTGGACCAAAAGTCAAGAAACACAAATTAATTCAAAGCCTAATAGAAGTAAACACTTATGACTCAAGAGGAAAAAGCCTGACTCCTAGAATTTCCACATTTAGGGAACAAAATATCTGGAGAATCATCATTTCTGTACCAGGGAATAAAGTGAAAAGGAGGACTTTCAGAAATATCCTACATGATGGAAGAGAGGGAGGGAGATTTGATAGCCATAAAAAAAAAAAAAGGTAATCTAGGCTTCAGGGTAGAGGGGTAACAGGACTGATTTCACAGGATTGGAGATCTATTACCCACACGGAAACCAAGAATGCTTCAAATTCCCCCAATGTCTCCTTAATTAGGAATGAGCATTGGAAATTCTTTTGCAGGAGATGCCACTCTACAGATTTCTATGTCATATTTTTAAAGTGCAAATATCCCTGGGATGGAGAATACATCAAATGAATTCATCCTGAATAATTAATGTCCTTTTAGATAAACTTTTCTCCATATAACAAGTCTTCTGAGATAGGTGAAGTAACGGTATAATAAGAAAGCTGGTACTAAGGTCAAAAGGGAAGGCTGGATACCAACTTCATAACTTGACTGAGGGTTAGACTTTGGAAACAAGTGGATGGGAAATGAAATGAAGGGGCCACAGAAGCGAAGACTGTGATTTGGTAGTGAGCCCAGTGGGGAAGGCTATGGTATCACACTGAAACACAGGGGAGGGTCTTTTCACTCATTTATCCACAGCCTTTGGTGGAGACATTAAGGGGGGATGAAATCTTATGATCAGAGAAAGTATAAAGGGAATAACATTACTACCACTGCCCTCAAGAGAGTTATTTCTTTTTCTTTTTTTCGGCCGTCTGAGATTAAGCCATATTTTGTCTATACATGAAGGATCTAGGAATTTCACTGTTTGGAAGAGCTCAGTACAGGAATTATCTACACTGGAACAGATCATAACATCTCTATTATAATTTAGAGTGGTTAGAAATGGCTGAGGCTTAGAATGAGTAACTGGTCCAATGTTACAAAGTTAGGTAATCTCAGAGGCAGGATTTGAACACAGGATCTGACCCCCAAGTCCAGCACTCTGTTCATTTTACAATTCTGTTTCTCTATTTTTGTCTCATTTCAAGGCATTAGCTTCCCTATTAATTCTGCTCTCTCTGGATGTAAGCAAGAGCAATAACTGATATCTGGTGACCTTTGTTCTCTACATAATCATATCACTCAATTTAGAGCCAGAAAGGGTCTTCAAAAAGATCTGGTCCAAGCTTCTCATTTTACAGATGAGGAAACATTAGGCCAGAGAATTATATGATCTGTCCAAGGTCACACAGATAGTAAGTGGCAGAGTATATATTTGATTGCCAGGAGAGTATTAGCATTTGTTTCTGTTCTCCCTGTGTCTGCTCAGAATTAGAATGTCGTTGCTATTTGTCACCTTTGGTTCTTTTCACACAGCCGGTGCTTTCTACTCTACTATGGTATCTCCTGAAAAGGGTTTTTAACCCACGTTCCTGCTGCTCCGCTACCCTTCTCGCCCTGTGCCAATATGCTTATGGCCGTACAGCTCGCGATAAACACTGCTGAAAAATGTTTCCCACCAATAAAGGGTTCTCCTCTTTCAGACAAATTTTTTGTCTTTTGTTTCCAAATCTTTTCTACTGTATGAATTTCTATAATAACCAGAAACTTGGAAATACCTTATCTGTCGGTCTGTATGTAGTTAAATAAGGGAAAAGACCATCTCCTGAGTTTCGCTGTGACACAAGTGCCTTTCCTACCAGGCTGACTACTTCTACGATAACTAGAAACTGGAACTGACTTTACCTGTTCCTGTTCTTGATGAGTTTACTGCTCAAAAATTCCTTTCTTTTTAAGACTTTTAATGATTTGAAGGTTTTATTGTGAGAGATCCCCATGTTAAGTCCTATTGCCTTCCTTATTCTCCTGAATGACTTCCATTGAGGATTTTCTCCAAGGCACAAAATGGATGGGAGGGAGAGGGAAACAGAGCCAAAGGTCAAGGGAAGAGTCAAGACTGAAATAAAGAGGACCACTTTGGAGGAATGGCAAGCACATCCATGGTTGACACTGAATTGTTCCATTCTGAGAGGCACTGACAACTACAGATGTCTGAATGTAATGAAAAAGCACAGAACCTGGGCTCAAATCCTATCTCTGCACTTTACTAGATGTGTGATGTGCAACGCCCCACTGGCACCTCAGTTTCCCCTTTAATCAACTGCTGATGATCCTATTTACTCAAACCTCCTAGAATTTTTGTAAGGAACAAGTGAGATCCCACAGGGAAATGTGATATCAATATCAACTGCTAATTTTGTCTTTATCCTCAACCATGAAGGTCTCATGTAGATGACTGTCCCTCTTTACTCTATATCTTGTATCAGATATTTGGATGTGGTATGGAAAGCACCAGGTTTCCTAAAGAATTTTATTCCCTGTCCTTCACATGTAATTAGCCTAGGAAATATTTTGGTTTGGGGCTTCATAAATTCATCTCCTCTTCATTAAAGTTCAAGAAACTGTCTTAATCCACTCAAATGTTTGGCATGTGAGGAAGGGATTAAGCATTTTCTATTTGGCCACAGGTGGCAAAACCAGGGTTGCACATATATGGGAGACCAACGTAAAGAACAAGGTCCGATTTTTCCCCTCCACCCCCTTCCTAAGGATCTTCTTCTCCAGTCCTATACATGTTAAATATGGCACAGTATATCCTAGATACAATCTATGTGTGCAGAACCGAACAGTTCTCTTGTTGCTCAGGGAGAATTGGATTCAGAAGGTAAAAATAACCCAAGAAGAAAAACAAAAATGCAAACAGTTTACATTCATTTCCCAGTGTTCTTTCTTTGGGTGTAGCTGCTTCTGTCCATCCTTGATCAATTGGAACTGAGTTAGATCTTCTCTTTGTCGAAGAAATCCACTTCCATAAGAATACATCCTCATACAGTATCGTTGTTGAGGTATAGCACTGATTAGTTTAATGGGAAAAGCCTGCTTCTATGCCAATCCAAAGCAAGCGACTATATATGTTCAGAAGAGAGTATGGCGTAGGGACTGTAATACTCTCTCTAAAATGTAGTGTTCTCTATTGAGGTTTTCTTGGGGTCTCTGGAGGCAACCTTCATTTCAGTTCAGTAATCACCACACGAGTAGCCAGGGGTTAAATTCCAAATCCTTTATTGTATCTTTCAAAGTCCTATCTCCTTCACTTGGGGTTCAGCTAGTTTTCTGGAGGCCTTCCGGATCTTGGTTTCAGTGGAGAAGCAAAGGGGGAAGAGTCTGCCCCCAAGGTGGTGTGAGATGGGATGAATCTGTCTTGAGTCCAAGGGCTTGTGCTCCAGGCTTCAGCCACCACAAAGGTGGACGATGGAATGAATCTGTCTCAGCCTCTGAGAGCTTCTAGTGCACTAACTAGTCTTTTCTGGCCCTTAGAGTTTCTAGCTTATATGCCCCACACTGAGTATTCACCAATCATTATCACTAGGAAACCATTATTTGTTGTAAATCAATGCTAAACTAGATTTAACCATTGTCTCCTCAGTTCCACTTGTTTCAAGTTCTGGCCCATAACAGGGGACAAATCATTTACCCTCTGGGCTACTCAGTTTCCTTAGCTGCAAAATCGAGATTGTAGGATCATAGAATGTGAGTTAGAAGAAACTTAGGGGCTAGTTAGTTCAACTCACTTTATAGAAGAAGGATAATGATGCTGTAGGATCTGCCTTGCAGAGCTGCTGTGATAATCCTTCATGCTATGCTTTCCCAGGCCACTCCCTGTGTCTTCTATAGGTGAAATATCTCCAGTTCCTTTAATGAATATTCATGTGACTAGACTCAAAGCCCCTCTCCAACATCACTGCCTTCCTCTGAAAACTTTCAATGCTCCAGACTGAAGACAAAACTACAGACAAGCTCTGACAAGGAACAACCACTTCCCTATTGCTGGAAAAGTCTTTGTGAAATAGTGCAACTCAAGGTCGGGTTAGCTTTTTCCATTGACATCTTACTTACAATTGACTTGTAGTCCACTGAAAGCCATTCTTTTTCCTCTGGAGAATGACCCATTGTCAGGAGGGCTACAGGAGGGCTTCTTAAACTTTTTTCCACTCACAACTCCTTTTTTACCTAAGAAATTGTTGTTTTTAATGCTGATTAGAAAGGATACCGAGGTACTACTTAAAAAGGGATTGAACCTTCACTGAAATAGACCTTGTTTTGTAGACAGGAAGAATGAGGAAAACTCAGTACTTTCTGATTTACCCTTGGTTTGTATTAAGTCTCATCTTTTAAAAGCTAGTGGAAACCCATTTCTTTGAATAGTCAAAGTTTAAGGTGAGCCACAAAAGACAAAATATATATAGGATGCAGAGAAGCATGGAGACATCTGTACAAAGTAATGAGGAGTGGAATAAGAAGAACCTTCAAATATCAGACATGATGACTCTATTGGAATGATGGTAATGAAAAGATTACCAAAACAAAATCAAGCAGTGTGTAAGTGGAATGGTCCCAGAGAACAGACAAGGGACAAGGATATGCCCTTTCTTCCTTTCCCCAGAGAGGTGTGTGTGTGTGTGGGGGGGGGGGATAGTAGTGCAGAATGTGGCCTATGTCATCAGCTGCAATCACTGTGCCAACTGATTTAAACTGTTTTTCTTTGCTACAAAGCAAGGAATACTGAATGGTGAGGATTTGGTAGTATATATGGAAGTGATTATGAGATAAGATCAAGAGGCATCAAAAAGACATTGATTTAAAAAAAAGGTTTAGTATAGGGTCAAAACATTTTACAAACTTTTCTGTTCAGTTCATTAAAGGAGTTCGAATTCCTCAGATTCTAAAATGAGCCTCTACATTGTAGGTAAGTTATTCATCATATCTGGTATCTTCCCAGGATCACTACTAGTAACAGAAGTGTTGTTTATTTAATTTTAAAGTTTTGATCTGGACGTATGAATTCATTAGTAATAGGAAACTACATGAGGAAAACTCACTTTTACCAATACAAAAAATTTTTCCCTGGGGCAGAGACACATAAAGTCAGGGCTTATTAAACTTTTTGTACTCGTCACCCCTTTATGCCCAAGAAATTTTTACATGACCCAGGGTATACAGGCATATAAAAATTTACTATTACTAAATCATAATTTTGTGATCTTCACATTCAGTAATGAGACCCCATACAAGGTCACAATTCACATTTTGACACTTTACGTTGTCACTTGCCCAGGGACTCAGAGGTGGTATTAGATCCCAGTTCATCTTACATGATGTGACCTTTGAGCTCAGCTGAAAAGGGAAGCTAAAGTGAGGTGTGAGGGTACTGCATGCATGGAAGCCAAGCGCTAATAAGAGTAAGCAGGCCTTTTGGGTTAGATTGGAGAGTGCCTGAAGGAGAGGATTGGACATAGTAATCTTGGAAAGGGAGCTGGGCTGTGAAGTCCTAAGAAGACTTTGTATTTTGTGGCTAAAAGAAACAGGGACCCATAGGGGCTTCTTGAGAAGAAGAGAACTAAACAAATATTGATTTGGCAGTTTCCTCCTCCTCTACAAGTTGGTAAGATATGGCACCATGTGGTGTGTGTGTGTTGGGGGGGGGGGGGACTGCCAGGGCCTGCATAGAATAGAGGATCAAGAATGAGAGAAAGTGAAAGGCAATGACATTTATCCAGACTTGGATTGATTTGGGCTTGAATTGATGGGCTGAACTAAGCATTGTAACTGTAGACATGGGAACTCTATAGATATAAGATACACCATAGATGCAGTAGCAATAAAACCTGGAATTAATGAATGTAAGGTATGAGGCAAAAATAGAGTTTGACTGAGTTTCCAAACCAGGACTGGTTTCAAAGCCAGAAAGGTCCAAGTTCAAATCCTGCTTCTAAAACAGCAGTCTCTATGACCCACAAGCAAGTCAGTTAGCTTTCTAAGATCAAAAACTGTAGGGGTGTCCATTTGCACTACAGCAGACAGTTTCTTCACCTGCGAGTTTCTATAACAGAAATGACAAATCTAGTCACGATCCTTAGCTTTAAAACTACGGCAGAAAGTACTCTCAGGGAAATATTATATAGAAAAGGTAGAATTCTTTGGAAACACCCCATAGAATAGAGATGGTTTCATGTAACAGATCATTTGTTACAGATAATTTCCTCTTTTTTACTTTTAAAAATCAGTGACAGATTTTCTGTCACCTTCATTTCCCAACATATCCTATTCCCTTCCTCCCTCCTTCCCCTCCCTCCATCTCCCCCTCTCTGTCTCTGTGAATCTGTCTCCCTCTCCCTCTGTCCGTTTTTCTCTCTCTCTTCCACCTAGACAGACATCCCTTGTAACAAAAAATAAAAAAGAAAGAGAATAAAATTATCTTAGTAAAACTAACAACATATGAGCTACAGTCCCCTACTTCTGCAAAGAAAGGAGTAAGGTACAAGCTTCATTATTATAATTTCACAGCCTTTGGTTTCAATTCTTGCTATATGGTTTGTTTGTTTTCCCATTATTTACACTGTTAGAACGATAGATGGTGAAACAGAGATATACAGAAGGATGTATATAGATATGTACATATAGACATGCATAGGTACAGATTTAGGCATATACAGATATAGACACATGTAGGCATAGATACACAGACATATATAGATACAGACATATGTAGGCATAGATATAGATATATAGAAACATATATAGGTATGCATGTATATACATATATATGTAGGTGTATAAAAATGTATGTAAGAATATATATACATATACACACATATGGATACAGACATATATAGGTATAAATATAGACATATGTAGATAAAGGACTTTTCTCAGTTTCAATTCTTCTACTTAGCATTGGTTCATACAGGTCTTTCCATGCTTCTCTATATTCTTCATTTTTATGACATTGTAATATTCGTTTATATTCACGTAACAGATTCTTGTAGCTGTTCCCCATTGATGGACATCTGTTTTATTTCCATAATTATTCATTTCTAGTTGCCACAAAACTGCGACTTTTAAAAAAAATCTTCCGTCTTTGGCAGTTTTCATACTAGGTCATATTTACAGAGGCCTTTGAATATTGCTTTAAAGACATTCTCCCATTTTGGACCTCATGATAATCCTGGGAGTTAGGTGCTATTATCCCCTATTTTACAGATGAAATACAGTGACTTGCCCAGGATTACACAGTTACTACTATCCCACTATCTTAGATGGGATTCAAATTCAAGTTTTCCTGACTTTGGGTCCCATGTTCTGTTTAGAACATCATAATGCCTTCGACTTCATTCAGACTTCGATCTCATCTAGCTCTCTTTTTGCTACCAACCAGCTGTTAGAAAAATAAAAGCTTACAAAATGAAATCTGATCAAATGTTTCTCTAATCACAATTTATGGGCAGGTTTACAAAACAATTTCTCCCCTACTCCGACTCAATCGGGAGAGAGATGACATTGTGTTAAGGTAACATTAACATTGGAGTGCAGCATAGGACTTGAAACATATGTTCTCTTATACAAAATCAGAAGGCTCCTCCACAATGGGATTGTTTCCTGTTTTGGAAAATCTGAACCAGAAACTCTGAGCCAAGATCAATTTCACTCATTCCAAAGATGGATTGCTTTTCATGAATTTCAGATATAAAGTCACCCTATGGCTTTCTCATTTAAAATTCATGTCCCCTACTGAGATCATACTGTGACCACATTCATGATGATTGCTGACTGCAGTATATGTGGAATTGATCCATTAATGAATTCACATTTTCCTATGTCAACAATCTTTTTTTAAGCTTCACTGTTACTTCAGTCATTTCTTGAGAAATTACTCCCTTCCTTCACAACTACTACCACGAACTTCACCTCATAGTAAAGGCCTCCCAAAATTATCCAATACCAATTGACATAAAGAACACTTTTGACAATGTATGTAACATGTTATATCCATTTTCCCTCACTTTCCAATGAAAGGAGAGATACATTTTCTTCTCTTCTCTTCTGGCTCAAGATTAATTGTTATAATCACTCAGTGTCTGACTTCATTTTACTAAGCAATCACCCCCATCCCTGGGAAAAAACTCCTCTGATAAATGTAAGCTGTACATTATTAAGTATTAATGATATGATCCCAAAGCATTAGTGTAAGATATTTTAATATTTGGTTTGCTCTGTAATAAAAGTGAAAGTTAAGGAGTAGAAAATGGCAGAGTTCAAGGTAACCAGGAGCACGGTGGTTGTAGTGGTGGTAGTATCATGAGAAGCAGTAAAGTTGAGAGGACTGCCAAGTTCTGTTGGGAATAGGACAGGTGAGAAGATGATAAATTCACGCGTAAACATGTGATATTTGAGGTATTAGGATTTTTAAGTAGTGATAGCCAATAGACAGCTGGAAATTTTAAAAAAGAAGTTCAGGGAAGAGAATAAAGTTAGATGTACTTAAAGGCTTTGAAGTGAAGGAGTGAGACACCATCATAGAGATGATCACGGAAACCACAGGAATTCGGAGAGTAATCTGGATTTATGCCCATAGATTTCTTAAAGTGTCTATACTCTTTGACCTAGCAATATCCACTGCTAGGTCTGTTTCCTAAGATGATCAGGGAAAAAGGAAAAGAACCTAAATGTTCCAAAAGAGTTACAAAAGCTCTCTTTGCAGTGGCACAGGACTGAAAACTGAGGGGATGCTCATGAGTTGGAAAATGGCTGAACAAGTAAGTCGTGGTGTACGAATCTGAAAGAATGGTACTGTGTTATAATAAATGAGCAGGAAGATCTTAGAAAAACACGAACATGCCTGCATAAAATGGAATAGTAAAATAAGCAGAACCAAGAGAACATTGTATATAGAACAACAATATTGTTTTAAGAACAATTTTGAGCAATTAAATGATTTTGACTATTCTGACTATCCCAATTAACTTTTGGCAATTCTGTCTCCCAGAATTGTCTCACAGAATTGCCTCACCTCGGGCCAGGTTATCCTCATACTCTCAAGACCAGTCTGCAACAAAACTTACCTGTTTGGTCTGAAAAGGGAAACATCTTAAGGCTTCTTTGTGTTGGGTGGCATCTAGGCCTGACCTTGCCTTCTTGGAATCATCATGGTCCAAATACTTACCAGAAAGACTAGCCAGGAACCACACTGAGCTCCGGGCAGCAGTAAGGCTAGCTCACAAAACAGCACTGGGACCCAAGTGCCAGGTTCTGATTATAGAGTGTGCTGGAAAGGCAGATGTCAAGGATGTGGATGTCAAGATCCTATTACCGGTCAAAGGATATGAACAGACAATTCTCAGATGAAGAAATTGAAACTATTTCTAGTCATATGAAAAGATGTTCCAAGTCATTATTAATCAGAGAAATGCAAATTAAGACAACTCTAAGATACCACTACACACCTATCAGACTGGCTAAGATGACAGGAAAAAATAATGATGAGTGTTGGAGGGGATGCGGGAAAACTGGGACATTGATGCATTGTTGGTGGAGTTGTGAACGAATCCAACCATTCTGGAGAGTAGTTTGGAACTATGCTCAAAAAGTTATCAAACTGTGCATACCCTTTGATCCAGCAGTGTTTCTACTGGGTTTATATCCCAAAGAGATCATAAAGAAGGGAAAGGGACCTGTATGTGCACGGATGTTTGGGCAGCACTCTTTGTAGTGGCTAGAAACTGGAAACTGAGTGGATGCTCATCAGTGGGAGAATGGCTGAATAAATTGTGGTATATGAATATTATGGAATATTATTGTTCGGTAAGAAATGACCAACAGGATGATTTCAGAAAGGCCTGAAGAGACTTACACGAACTGATGCTGCGTGAAATGAGCAGGACCAGGAGATCGTTATATACTTCAACAACAATATTATATGATGACCAGTTCTGATGGACCTGGCCAGCCTCAGCAATGAGATCAACCAAATCATTTCCAATGGAGCAGAAATGAACTGAACCAGCTACACCCAGAGAAAGAACTCTGGGAGATGACTAAAAACCATTACATTGAATTCCCAATCCCTATATTTATGCACACCTGCATTTTTTATTTCCTTCACAAGCTAATTGTACAATATTTCAGAGTCTGATTCTTTTTGTACAGCAAAATAACGGTTTGGTCATGTATACTGATTGTGTATCTAATTTATATTTTAATATATTTAACATCTACTGATCATCCTGCCATCCGGGGGAGGGGGTTGGGAGGTAAGAGGTGAAAAATTGGAACAAGAGGTTTGGCAATTGTTAATGCTGTAAAGTTACCCATACATATAACCTGTAAATAAAAGGCTATTAATTTTTTTTTAAAAAAAAGATCCTATTACCTTGAGTTTCTTAAGAAAAAAGAACTTTCAAAAAACCCCAAAAAACATATTTTACTCGATTCTCAAATTTACCTCTGTCAGGTTAAAAAAAAAAGGGATCTCTAAAAAACTCCATGAGTTTTCAACCAAGGGTCATGATGTTTCTTTGGGGAAAAAATGGAAAAAGGGGGGCGGGGATTGAGGCAAATAGGATTAAGTGACTTGCCTAGGGTCACATAGCTAGTCAATATCTGAAGCCAGATTGGAACTCAGTCTTCCTGACTTCTACGAACTGTACCACTTAGCTACTCTTACTCTATTCTACCAGAAAAAATTAAATCCTGTCTATCTTAGAAGTCTCTAACTCTGTGCAACTCAGAATTTCCCCTTCTAAAGCAAAAACTTTAAACAGATCCCACATAACTCCTTCCCCAGGTATCAGAGGGCAATTCCTGCCAAGGTTGTTGGAAACAAGTATTAACAAAATTATCAAGATACCAGAGGTTATGCAGATGGAGGATTCCTCTCAGCCTTTCTATGGACTTTGGTCAAGAAGATATCAGACCAGTCTCTTTCCATTCCTGGGGCTCCCAAACTTTGCATGAGGAAGTCATTCCTACCAAATCACTCTTCTTTAACTCTGGTGTAAGGAACCCTTAAAGGAAATTATGAGAGGTCCAAACTGTGAAAAGCCCCCACCATAAAATCTCTAAGGTGACTTCCAACTAACAGGCTCCTCCTTGTGTCTTGCTCATGCCTGTGACCCCTCAGGAAAGGTGGAGCTCCTCTGGACTAAATTCTTAATGAAATTGTTTACTCTGTATCCACAATGAAATTCGGTTTGATGTAATAAATCTGCTCTGAATTATACCCCAAGGTCAGCCTCTTCAGACAAAAAAAAAAAAAAAAAAAAAAAAACCCTAAACAAAACAAAACCTAAGTGAACTTTCTCAATGAGATGGACTTTTCCTGCTGGGCCATACCTTCATTTGAATTAGGTAACTATACTAAAGAAAGCGTCATATGAAGCAGCATATTTGCAACAGGAATGAAAGTTGCTTACAGGTATAAAGAAAAGCATAACAGGGTTTTTTTTAAAACAAAAAAAAGTATTAATGGGTAAATCCAGAGCTATTGGAGGAGGATCTCTGGGTACCATTTTCTTTCTGGGGACCTCAGATTATACTTCTCAAGAATCTCTGATGGACTTCCCAAACTCCTACCCAATGAAGATGCTACTTATGGACCACATAAATCACCAGAAAGATAACAATAAAAAACTTAACTCAATCATGTAAACAAAACATAACACAAAAAGCCCATAAACCAGAGGAAAACAAATACCATTTTCTACCCTATCTCCAGGGCCCATAAGGAAAGTATAGCCCCAACAGATACAATTGGGAAGTATATATCTTCAGTTCCCTTTCTTGATTTCTCTGGTCTCCTTGTTTGACGATGGATGTAAGAAAAGGGCTGGGAGCATTTTCCCTTCTGTGTTGTGTGTCCTTAGTGTCAGATGGCAGACGCGATCCCTGGGACTTGGGAATTCAACAAATGATGACTTAGATCCAGGATTACAGGCAGGGTCAGTCAGTTGGGCAGAGAACTCCTCCCAGAAGCCATGGTGCCTGGGCCTGAAGACTGAGTAATATTTTTGACTTGAAACTGGGACTGTGCTCTACAGGAGCCAAGTTAAGCTATGGACATCCCAGAAATTAAGATGGGATGGAGATTAAACACCAACATGCTAGGGCAGTAAATATGGATGTTTGTGATTCTTCTGAACAAAACATTTCTGTGTAAAAGCTAATCCAACTGAATTTGGCTAAATGAAACTGGGGTACATGGGATCTGTATTCCCTTCCACTTGGGGAAACACCATCTACTGATAAAGCTGGAGCCATCTGCAGAGATCCTAGACCAAGCTCCTCAAGAGTACAGAAGAACCCCCAGGGAGGGGTGAATAGCAACCTCCCTGGCCAGGGTGCGTGTTGTGTTTAACAAATAAGCACAATGTGCTTTTTACAACAATGACAAAGGCATAAGTGAAGTGACTGGGCAAAACAAAGAAAACAAAATACATAATGCTAATAATATAAACAAAGAATATATTCAAGTAAGGCTAAGCATTGTGCACGTATAATGACCAGTCAACTCCAGAAGAGGGGTAAAAATCCCCTATTTCAGGGAAAGGAGTCCTACCAAATTCCTTTTAAGACACAGATATGGTGCTGATAGCTAAACCAGGTAGGGTGAAAACAGACAAAGAAAATTATAGACCAATTTCCCTAATGAATATTGATGCAAAAATCTTAAATAAAATATCAGCAAAGAGATTGCAGAAAATCATCCCCAGGTTAATACATCATGACCAAGAAGGATTTATAACAGGAATGCAGGCCTGGTTCAATATTAGGAAACCTATTAGCATAATTGATTATATCAATAAACAAACTAACAAAAATCATATGATTATCTCAATAGATACAGAAAAAGCATCTGATAAAATCCAACACCCATTCCTATTAAAAACACTAGAGAGTATAAGAATAAATGGCTTTTCCTTAGAATGATTGGTAGCATCTATTTAAAACCATCAGCAAGCATCACATGTAATGGGGACAAACTAGAACCATTCCCCATAAGATCAGAAGTGAAACAAGGTTGCCCACTATCACCATTATTATTTAATATTGTATTAGAAATATTAGCTTTGCCAATAAGAGAAGAAAAAGAGATAAGAGGAATTAGAGTAGGTAATGAGGAAACCAAACTACCACTCTTTGCAGATGATATGATGGTGTATTTAGAGAACCGTAGAGAATCAACTAAAAAACTACTAGAAACCATTCGCAACTTTAGCAAAGTTGCAGGATAAAAAATAAATCCACATAAATCATCAGCATTTTTATATATTATCAACAAAATTCAGCAGCAAGAGATATGAAAAGCAATTACATTCAAATTAACTGTCAATATTACAAAATCTTTGGGAATCTATCTGCCAAGGGAAAGTCAGGAACTCTATGAGCAAAACTATAAAACACTTCCCACACAAAAAAAGTCAGATCTAAACAACTGGAAAAAATATCAAGTGCTCTTGGCTAGGTCAAGCGAATATAATAAAGATGACAATACTACCTAACCAGATCTATTTATTTAATGCTATACCAATCGAACTCCCAAGAACCTATTTTACTGCCCTAGAAAAAATAAAAACAAAATTCATCTGGGAAGAACAAAAGGTCAAGAATTTCAAGGGAATTAATGAAAAAAAAAAAAAACATGCAAATGAAGGCGGCCTAGTTGTGCCAGACTTAAAACTATATTATAAAGCAGCAGTCACCAAAACCATTTGGTACCGGCTAAGAAACAGAGTAGTTGATCAATAGAATAGGTTAGGTTCATAGGACAACATGTATAACATATATTGGATTGCTTGCCATCCAGGGGAGGGGGTGGGGGAAGGAGGGGAAAATTTGAAACAAAAGACTATTCAAGGTCAATGTTGAAAAATTATCTGTGCATATATTTTGAAAATAAAAAGCTTTAAAAATTAAATTGTTTTTAAAAATTTAAAGAATGAAATAAAATGAAATGAAAATAAAAAAGAAAGAAAATCCCCTATTTCCTGTGATGGACAAGTTGGGAGGAGGAAGCTTATAAAGATTATATGTAGCTTCACCTCTGAGTTGTGGTTTTCTTTTCCTCTGACACCAGAGTGGGTCCCTTGGGGGCAAGGTGTATCTGGAAATGGTTGGAGGTGAAAGCAAAAGGCATTGCTAAAATTTTAAATAAAAAAATAATAAATAAAATAAAATTTTAAAGAAAAAACCCAGAGAATTCAAGGCTTAAATTTCTACTTTGTGGGTACCAAGAAATAGGATTTTCTTGTCCAGATGCATCATTAGCTCTCCCTTCACAAAGCCAACCCTTAGTAAACACCAATCCAGGAAAAGCAATTCTCTTTTATCTCTCAGTCTTCCAGCCATCAGCCTTAGCCTAAAAGGCCCTGAATGCAGACTCAACAAGTGTACTTAACTGAGAAAGGTTCCATTTCCAGACAACCCTCTGTGCCTGCACTGCCAAATTGCTGGAAGAGGTAACACATTCATTGATTGCAGCTGCAGGGGATAGAGGCTGGAGGTCCAGAAGAGCACTCACCCATAATGTCAATCAAACTGCCCCTGCTTTCTAAGACTTGAGACATTGATCATCACTCCTGGTTTCTGGCTATAACCAAAGCCTTAAAACAAGACAGGTGAAACAACTGGAAAAAAACTTTTTCTTCAGTTTAGCAGAAGAGAGAGGGGGGAAAAACTCCTGAACTTTCTGGCATCCTGGACAAAGCTCAAAGTCATCAAGTTGTCTTTAAGCTTTTATTAAGCACCTATCAAGTGCCAGACACTGTGCTAAGTATCAAGAATACAAAGAGAGGCAAAAGTAATGCGGGTTACAGCCCCATCTGTAACTCTGATCCAAGGGCTCGAGACCATCGTTTCCTAATGAAAGGGGAAGGGACTACAAGCTCCGGGAATTCATAAATCTAGAGCAAATCTCTATCAATGAAGGTCAACACCTAAAAACAGAGAAGTAACATGCCTTACCCAGGGTCACACAGTCAGTGTGTGTCAGAGGGAGGACTTGTATCAATGTTTTCAGGCTAGCTTTTTAACTTTTACAGACTAAGAAGCTCCTATATATTGAACCATGTTTTAACACACAACCACCACAGGAGGACCCATGGACATTAGGACAGCTAGGTGGTATTTCAGTGGATAGAGATCTGGACCTGGAGACAGGAAGACTCCTTCTCTTGAGTTCAAACCTGGCCTCAGACACTTGCCAGCTGTATGACCCTGGACGAGTCACTTATCCCTGCTCAACTCAGTTTTCTCAATTATAAAAAGCATTAGAGATTGAAACAGCAAACCGTTCCATCGTCTCTGCTAAGAAAACCCAGACTGTGGTCACGAAGAGTCAGACACAGCTGAAAGACAATGGAACAGAAACAAAGAGTGGTCACCACTCAAATAAAGCATTTCACTTGTGTCAGATATTATAGAGATACAGTGTCACCATAGTGGTTACAACACAGAACATGGCATCAGGACCATGTGGCTTTAGATCCTGCCTCTTTAGGCACTTACAGCTATGGGACCCTGTGAAGGTCAGGTACCTTCAGGGACTTTCACTTTCTTTGTCTGGAAAAATGTACAAAGTGTCACCTATAGTAACTTCCCCTTATGACTACTGGCAACAGTAATAGAGATCATGGATGCAGAGCACACTGACAACTTGCAAGGGCCCTAGAAATGTCAGTCATATTGCTACAGTCACTTAGCACCATGGGATTTCTTTGAACACTATACTTTTTTTTTTTTCTGGAAGCTGAACAAACCCTTCTACTTATCTGTAGATGCTTACTGCCTAGGTAGATTTGGGCTAAATGTACACGGCATCGATTTCTGATTAGTCATGTAAAAAGATCAGTGGGCTTTATTTTCAGCTCTGCCACTTTTGCCCTGCGTGACCTGTGGGCCAAATCACTGAACTTCCCTAGGCACTGTCAAATGAGGGGATCTGACCAGATGGCTTCTACCATCCCTTCTAGCTCCACACGTATAATCCTATAAAGGGCAAGCTTTTGATCTAAAAAAGAATATATTTATATGGAATAGTTATTCCCATTGATAATAAACTATGTAATTATATCATTTCAAATAAAATTTCAAAATTTCAAATAAATTTCAATATTTCAAATAAATTTCAAATTTCAAATTCAAATTTCAAATAAATTTCAAATTTCAAATAAAAGAATTCATATCTATGACTTTTCATTTTGTCAGGAGAGGGATCTCCATAAATCCCTGTCGGAAGGGATGGTGAGCTGTCCAACGATCGGGACCCAAACCATGTCAGGTGGAAGGGAGGCTGTGCAAGTTCGTGGAAAGAGGATCAATTTTCAAGTCAGAGAACTTGGCTCCAAGTGTATCCAATACCACTTGGAAACACCCTGGACGTGTCACTTCCTTTCTGCGTCTCAGCTGCCACTTGTATAAAACACGGAGGCTCTCCCAGCTGACATAGGGTCCTTTTCAATTCAAGGTCTACAACTCAAGGAGTCTAGAATACAGGTAAAAGGAATCACCCCCGCTCTTTTGGAGAAGACTGCTCCAGTCTCAGAGAGGAAAAGTTTCACGTCCATTGAATTCTATTTCAATTAGTGCCAAGAATGTGACCGGCAGTATAAAACCAGTGAAGCAATAAGGAGGCTCCCTTAGGGAGGTCCAGGTATAGTTGGCTCTTGCCCAAGACCACACATATCTTGTGGCCAGTCAAAAAGAGTAACAAGAAACCGATCCTTCTCCTTTCGGTCCACAGTCTTCTATCTCACTTGGTATGGTAATCAATAAGGAAGGAAAAAGGCTCTAAGAGCCATCCCCGTCTGACAAGAGACCCAGTCTTCCCTTGGGAGCCCCAACCGCCCAGTTCGAGACAAGGGAATTCCTTTTAGTAATTAACTTTTCCAAATTCTGGTACTAGGCTTAACTTATGTGACACAGCTAAAGTGGGAATAGAAGAGAGGACCACCAAATCTCTGGCAAGGCCCATAACCTTCTCTATCTGCGCTGTCCTTTCACAGAAGCAATGCATTAAAAAACAAAACAAAAAAAAAAGGACCAGCTGAATTCATATTTCTTTAAATTGATTGTCTTTATAATCTTCATTGTAAAGCCACCCTTTATAATTCTGAAGGTCAGGATTTTTAGCAGGGAGGGCGTAGGAGCCACAGAGTCAAGGTTCAAGTCACATTTGCTACACAAATACACTGCATGACCTTGAATTAGTTTCTTCAACTCGTAACATCCTCTAACAGTAAAAGTTGGAGAGAGGCGGTGCTTGGTGGCATCAGCATAGGGAGTTGCCTACACTGGCCCACTCTTATCTGGTCCGAAAAGCGAGAACAAGTCGTGAGGGATACGAGCAGAGCAGAGCAACTCTCTAGCAACTCTCAACATGGCAAATGGTAAGACATACTGGGTCTCGGGCCCCTTCTCTTTTTCTATAAGCCAGAATCATTCACCCCAACCTCGAGTTGGGCTTCGGAGGTAAGTCTGACGCCAGCTTGGGGACCTGACCGCTAGGCAGCCAGCTTGGGGACCTGACCTCTAGGACTTAGATAGCCGAGGGGGAGCACTAGGCCTGATCTTGGCTCTTTCTTGCCACCTGTGTGACCAAGGTTTTCACAGGCTGTTATGAGGGAGATGGCGCACATGATTCCTACATATGGTTCACCTAGATAAAGTTTTACTGATGCCTTTACTGCACTGTAGCTGTTTGTTCATTCATTCATCTAACAAATATAGAACGGGCACTTTGGTCCTGTGAGGTGCTGAGGTCTGGGCAGTAAGCCAGCAGCCTGTATCACCCTTGCGAGCTAGCTGAAATGGCACACAGACAGCAAAATGCCTTTAGACAGGTAGGAAGGTAGCAAGGAAGGAAGGGGAAAGGCAGGGAGGAGGAGAAGGAAGAAGGAAAGCAGCAGAGGGAGGGGGGAGGAGAAGGAAGACTGAGGCAGGAGAGGGAGGAGGAGGAGGAAGAGGGGCAGCAGGAAAAGGAAGAGGAAAAGCAGGACAAGAAAAGGAAAGGTGAACCGGGAGGGGGTTAGGGAGAGGGAAAGGAAAGGTGGGAGCAAGAGAGGAAGGGGGAAGGCAGGATAGGGAGGTGGCAAGGAGGAGGAAGAGGAAGATGGGAAGCAGGAGAGGGAGGGGGGAAGAAGAGGGAAAGCAGGGGAGGGAGGGGAAAAGGGAATGAAAGGTAAAGCAGGAGAGAGAGGGGGAAGGGGAAAGAAAGGTGAAGCAGGAGAGGGAGGGGGGGGGGAAGGAAGGATGAAACAAGAGAGGGAGGAGGAGGAGAAGGAGGAGGAGGAAGAGGGAAAGCAGGAAAGAAGAAGAGGAAAAGCAGGAGAAGGAAGAGGAAAGGTGAAACAGGAGAGGGAGGGGGAAGAGAGGGAGGGGGAAAGGAGAGAGAAAGCAGGAGAGGGAGGGGGGAAGGAAGAGGGAAAGCAGAAGAGGGAGGGGCAAGGAGAGGGAAGGCTAAAGCAGGAGAGGGAGGAGGAGTAGAGGGAGGAGTAGAGGGTGGAGGAAGAGGGAAAGCAGGAAAAGGAAGAGGAAACACAGAAGGAAGAGGAAACGCAGGAGAAGGAAGAAGAAAGGTGAAGCAGTGGAGGGTGGGGGGAAGGGAAAGGGAAAGCAGGAGAGGGAGGGGGAAGGGGGGATCAGGAGGAGGGGAGAAGAAAGAGGGAAAGCAGGAGAGGGAGGGGGAAGGGGGAAGAAAGAGAAAAAGCAGCAGAGGGAGGGGGGAAGGAAGAGGGAATGCAGGAGAGGGAGGTGGGAAGGGGGGGGGTAGCAAAAGAAGGGGGAAGAAGATGGGAAACAGGAGGAGAAGGGGAGGAGGAAGGAGGAGAGGAGAAATATGGCTGAAAAATAGGTTTAGCCCCGATTATTAAGAGCCTTTAATGTGAGGATTTTTTTTTTTAAGACAACAGGGAGAAGTCACAGGAGGGGAGGTAAAGGGGGGGAGTCCAAGTGAATGCAGTGGGTCGTTAAGAGGATAATTGAGAAAAACTGGCCGACTCACTGTTCCCCAAGATGCTGGGCCCTGTGCCTTTTCTCAGATAGTCCCCCATCCCGGGTGTATGTACCCCACCCCCACCCCCCATTTTCCCTGGTCCAGTTCCTGCCTTCCAGGCACCCGCAGCTGGGGAGCCGCCTCGGTGGGGGGTCTTTCTCAATTGGTGGCAGCAGGTGAGCAGGGGTGGGGATTCGTCCCGGAGGGAGGCATCCTTGGGCACCCACACAGGTGCATCGCCATAAGAGCCCCTCCTCCGGCCCGGCCCGGCCAAGACAAAAACCCTCGTCGCGAGTGCGCAGGCAGGCTAAGCCCTCTGACCTCTCGGGGGTCTCTGGCTCCACCCCCAGCACCTCGAAATCAACCACCCAACACCACTGAGCATACAGTAAGAGATTAAGCAATGTCTCTCTACTTCATGGAAGGGAATTAAATTATTTTAAAGACGGGATGGGGAGGGGCAGTATAGAAAAGGTGATTTATAGAGGGAAGAACACATCAGCAGGAGGTGAATCATGGTGGGGGGGGGGAAAGAAATGTATAATGTAGGCGCATGCGCAATGCGCTGGCTGTTAATGGACGGGGGTGGAGGGGGTGGGGAGCATCTATGGTCTGAGGGAGAACAGAAGGGTGGGGAACCTGCAGCGCAGTAATCCTGGCGCATGCGCAATGTTTTTCCTTTACCGGCAGCAATGGCGATGAAGAGCCATAGGGACAGCTGAGGGGAGGCGGCGGGGGGGGGGGGAGAAGCAAGGAGAACGCATGCGCAAAGTCCTAGTCTTTACCTGAAGCAACACCCAGGAAGAGCCATATGGGGAGATGAATGGGGGGGAGGGGGGGGAAAGCTAGCAGGGCGCATGCGTAATATTCCCATCCTGGCCTTTACCTAGTCATGAAGAGCCATAGAGGGAGCTGAATGGGGTGGGGAAAGAAGGGGGGTGGTGGAAAAATTTAAAAAAAAAAAAAGGGCCCAGAGAAGGCGCATGCGCGTGGTCCTGGCTGTTACCTGGAGCAACACTCATCAACATCTATGGGGGCAGCAGAATCTCGGGGTGGGGGGAGGGGGCAATGAGAGCGCATGCGTAATGTCCGGCAGTTACCTGGAGCAAAAGCCATCGAGAGCCTTAGAGAGAACAGAAACTTGGGGGAGGGGAAGGAGCAAGAAAAGCGCATGCTCTTTGCACCGGCTGTTACCAGGAGCAACAGCCATCAACATCCATAGAGGGGGCAGAAAGGGGGATGGGAACGCATGCGCCTTGAGCTGTTACCTGGAGCAACTACCATCAACGTAGTGGGAGTTAAATCTCAGGGTGAGGGGGGGAGGGGAGCAATGACGGCGCATGCGCAGCGCCATCAGGTTGGGTTTGAAATGAAGGATATGCACGTGCCTGATGCACGTGCATTAGCAGGGGCAGCAGCCATTGGTTGGAGCTGAGAGTGCCGGTGGCCCTACGTTCCATCTCGAGGGCCAGATAGTGGATGGGAAGCTTCACTTGTTGAGAGAACTGACTGGCGTGCGCTACAGCTGAAGCGGAGCTTCGTGATCCTGTGGGCAGCTGCTTCCGGTAAATCTGGTCCAACTTGGCACCTAATTAATTCCATATTGCCCCAGACTTTGGAGGGTGGCGGTCACCTGGGCCCAAGGCGGGACCACCGGGAGAAGGGCCGGAAGGGGGGCGTCGGCGGCGCCCGGGCTGTGCGTGCCAGCGGCAGCGGAGGCGGGAGAGGTGGGCGGAGGCTCCGGGCCCCTACGGGAGAGATGGCGCCAAAGAAAGACCCCAAGAAGCGCCCCAGGAAGCCCCAGTTTGAGGTCGGGGAGCGGGTGTTGTGTTTCCGAGGGCCCCTGCTTTACGAGGCGGAGTGTGTGAAAGTGTCAGTTAAGTACAGGAAGGTCAAGTACCTCGTCCACTACCCGGGTGGCAACGAGAAGGGTGCCGTGCGCACCCGGCTCTCCGAAAAGCTGGCCAAGATGGAGGCCCGCGAGGCGGAAAAGGCCCAGGAGGCTGACAAGGCCCAGGAGGCTGACAAGGCTCAGGAGGCAGAAAAGGTCCCAGAGGCGGAAAAGGCGCAGGAGGCGGAGAAGCCCGGTAAGGCCCTTAAGTCCCACAAAGGCCGGAAGCCCCGCAGTGAGGCTTCAGAGTCGGGGGTGGCCCATAAGTCCCCTAAGGCTGGCGAAACCAGTAAGGCGGGGGAAGCCGGTAATGTTGGGGAGCCCAGGGAAACCAGTGAGCCCAGTGAAGACCCTGAGGCAGAGGCAGAGGAGCCTAAGCCCAAAGGCAAGGGCAAGGGCAAGGGCAAGGGCAAGGGCAAAGGCAAAGCCAGTGCCAGCGCCAGCGCCAGCGCCGCTCCCTGTCCGGTCGGAGATGGCGATGCCGATTACAAGGAGGATTACTGCCCTACTGCTGGCTGGGATGACGAGTGGGTCCCTGAGAGCAGAATACTTAAGTATTCCGAGACCAATCTGCAGAAACAGAGAGAACTTCTCAACAGCAATGAGGAGTTATCTGCAGATGAAAAGGTGGGAGAGGGCCCGGCCCCTGGGGCAAAGAAGGCCGCGGAGCCCAAGACCCCAAGCTCAGAGCCCAAGACCCCAAGTTCCGAGTCTAAGACTGCGACCTCGGAGTCGGAGTCGGAGAGTCAGCAGTCCGAGGGGCAGCAGGAAAAGACCGTCGACAAAGAAGAAGCCTCCACGGTGGCAGGGCCTTCGGGGTCTTCAGTTAAAAAGAAGGAAAAGAAAATGGCTGAAACCGGAGAAGGGAGCAGTTCCAGTGAAACATCAACTCCGTCTCGACCCCAGCATTCAAAGAGGAGAGCCCGGGTGTACTACGAAGTGGAAAGGCGTTATGTGAAAAAAACCGACATTAAAGTGAACATTCCCAATGAACTGAAGCCGTGGCTGGTGGAGGATCGGGAGCTGGTGGTCGGGCAGAAGCAGCTGTTTCACCTGCCGGCCAAGAAGAACATAGATTCCATTCTGGATGACTATGAGGAGTATGAAAGATCCCAAGGAAATGTGGCCAAATCGTATGCGGTCACAGAAGTGGTGGCAGGGATCAAAGCTTATTTCAATGCAATGTTGGGCCCTCAGCTGTTGTATGATTTTGAGAGGCCCCAGTATACCGAGATCTTAGCTGGTGATCCTGATGCTTCTGTGTCCCAAATTTATGGAGCATCCCATCTCCTTCGATTATTTGTCAAAATTGGAGATATGCTGTCCTATACAGCACTGGATGACCAGAGCGTGGCATTATTGTTAAATCACCTTCATGATTTCCTAAAATATTTGGCAAATCATGCAGAAGCTCTGTTCACTCCCAGTGATTATGAGGTTGCTCCCCCTGAGTATTTACAAAAAGTTGCCTAAGAGTCTGATGCTATTTGTTATATTTTGATCTCAGTGAACATAAATGTTATATTATTAGTTTGTTCTCTTTACAAGAAAAAAAAAAGCTTAATTTATTCAATGTTTAATCTAATTTATGTTTGTTAAGTATTTGTTCTGTTAAAAACATAAAAAGGGTAACGTTCCAGTCCCTTCTGTAATTTTAGAGGTTCTGTTCCAGTCTATGTAATAGTGACCTGTGTAGAATGTTTCACTGTGTAGTTAACAAAGCTGCTTGTATTCTGATGGTTACATCTTTTGACATTTTTATGATCTGTTTAAATGGGAAGTGACAAAACATCTTGATTCCTAGTGCCAAAGTTTAAGTCATTGCATATGGTTAAGAATTCATTAATTTATGCTATTTTCCTGTTACCTTCTTTATTTTTAATCTTTAAATTTGACTGTGATTGTTGAAAAACAGTATTTTTTGTTAAAGTTTTTGTATTTTGCTTCTGATGCACATAACAGCAGAAAAAAATGCATTATTGTATATCTGGTTTTCTGAGAAAGTATACCTTTTAGGAACTGTTTTAAAGACTTAAATATATCTATTTTCATTTTAAAAACCACAATATGTGTGTGTGTGTGTGTTTATTTAAAAAACAACAATAGAGCCAGGACAGAGAGCAGTAAGTGACAGACACAGCCACCTGGGATTTCTGATCCAGCACATAACAAGGCATACGAGAGCCTTTCCAGAAGCCGGTCAGCTCTGCTTTAACTTCAGACTGACACAGGCAGCTTCTTTCCCTGATGCTGTGGCTTATGCAGTTTTACAGTCTGGAGTACAAAGGTGGGGGTGGGGGTGGGGGTGAGGGGTGGGGGTGGGAGTGGGGGTGGGGGGGTGCACAAATATACCAATCTAGAATACTCTGTAATAGAATAGTAGTAGCAGTCTGGAGCACACTCATTCTGAGTAAGCTAGCTCAGAATACACACAGGAATTAGGAGAATTGCGTTAGTGTTCAAGAATTGTACTAAATTAACTTATCACTTAATTGAGGTTTTTTTGTCCATATGTTCTCTCTCCTCCCTCTTTGGGAAGGAGCCTAGCCTAGCCAAACTGCATCAGTCTGCCCCCAGACTGATAATCAGTGTGGCCACTAAGAGCCCTTTAAGTGTACTGCATCATTTATTAAACAGGCTCTTTAATCTCACAAACTAGCATTAAGCAATATTAATATAGCAACTCATAATAAAATAGAAAATGGAAGCACAGAGTATATGCAGAGACATTAACAGAGCACTGCTTTTGGTGTATCCCAGGAATGATTTCTTCCAGACGCCAACCTTTAAAGCTGCTCTCCAAACACTGAATGAAAGAGAAAAAAAAAACAGAACAACAACAACAAAAAAACAACAACCATTAAGTATTTACTGTTTTACGAATACTGTCCTAGGTTCACGGGGATCCAAATGCAAAACACGGAGTTCCTGCCATTTAGGAGCTAGCCTGTTAATGGGGAAGAAACAGATATAATGGAGCAGTAGACAAGGGAGGGGATTTTGGTCTGGAAAGTCACAAGAACGGTGAAGAGACTCATCAAGAAATGGCAACGTGTCCTTTCCAGATCTAATAATGATACTGATTTGATAACTTTTCAGAAGGAAGGGTGGGGGGAAGGGACAGGCTCCGATTCCTGATGGGCAGAAAGCAAGATACCTGGGGTGGACAGACATGAAACATGATCTGGATCTCAAGACAGTGGATTAGGTAAGTTGGCACTCGGCAATTAATCCAAACTAGTCTCATTGGTCATAATTCTCCATTTCTGCCACTGACTGTTAAGAACTGCCTTATTATCATATAGCTTGCCTTCTCAGTGGCAGAGGGGAGAAGCTGGAGGGAGGAGGAGAATTTGGAACTCCCCAGTCCCTGCAAAAACAACAACAACAACGTTTTCAAATGAGAACAGTCTCGTATCTTTAGGCAGACAGTGATTTCATCTAAGGAAAAAAGGGCTGCCTCCCGCCGGCCGGTTCATCACAGAAAGGCAGGTATCTAGTCTTTT
Organism: Sarcophilus harrisii; assembly: GCF_902635505.1. Classification (NCBI taxonomy): domain Eukaryota; kingdom Metazoa; phylum Chordata; class Mammalia; order Dasyuromorphia; family Dasyuridae; genus Sarcophilus; species Sarcophilus harrisii. The sequence continues at coordinate 63,483,222 of NC_045432.1, forward strand.
ATGACCTGCATTCGTGCTGTGACCAAACAACCCGAATTCCAGAGCCAAAGGTTTAATAATTACTGGCATCTGTACATTCTACTGGGTGGGTGGGGGAGGGGCAAGGAATACAATCTCTAAACAGAAAAGTCAATTCTAGATAATTTGAGGAATTAGGAGAAATCTGGGCATACATCAGTGAGGAGGTGGCAGCTGAGCTGGGCTGAACCTGGAAGGAAGGTCATGAATCTGAGAGGTAAAGGTGAGCAAGGAATGCATTAAAGCCATGGATTTGTGGCAAAATAGGCAGGAGCTAATTCAGGAAGCAGCTAGTAGTCCAGCTTGGTTGGAACTGCCCGAGAGCATGAATATGAAAATGGGAGAATAGTACAAAATAAATCTATACACGAGTGAGTCGGATTTTAGGAGGTCTTTGGTGCCAGACTGAGAACTGCATTTTGTCTTAGTAGCAAGAGGGAGCCACTGACGGGTTTTGAGCAAGGGAATGACTGAATTAAATTTGCGTCTTATGCAGATGATTATTTTGGTCCCCATTTGGAAGCTAGACTGGAAAAGGAAAAGACCGAAAGCAAGGAGACCAGTTAGGGAGACTATTAGGCCAGCTAGGAGAGGAAATCTGTACTAATGCAGTGCCCCTGAGAATGTAGAGAAAGCAACAGACAATACAGATGTTGTAGCCATAGAAACAACAAGGCTTAGCAATTTATTGGCTATACCGCATAAAGGAGAGAGAGAAAAGCCAAGATTTACAGAATTAGAGAACTGGAAGGGAGCTGAGGTTACAAAGCTCAATGACCAGAAAAAGGCAGGTCTGGAGGAGGGGTGGGAGGGACTTCAGGGGGAAGACCAGGATTTCCATTTTGGCTATATGGAGGTACAGAAACAAATGGCACTGCTCATCTAAGTCCAACCTATATAAAAAAAGGAAATAACATGATAATGTAACCAACAAGTAGTCATCCAGCCTCTGCTTGGATGAGAAGTAGTTATCCGGCATCTGCAGAGCCCATTAGTTCAGATGGCTGCCCATTCCACCTCTCATCAGGAACCAGCCTCGATTGGGCTCTCTGCAAGTTTGAGTTGTTGTTCCTGGTTCCACCCTCTGGGGTCAAACACAACAAGGCTGTTTCTTTCTACCACACGACAGCCCTTCAAATGCTTAAACATACCTATCACATCCCCACTGAGTTTTCTTTTGTCCAGGCTAACTCTGGCTTACTTCTCCAGCTGGTCCTTTTATGACTCGTGGGCCCTCAACAATCCTGTTGGCCTTAATCTGGAATTCTTTATCTTATGAATGTCTTTCTGAAAACACTGTGTCCAGAATGAAATACAATATTCCACATGAGGCTAGATAAGGATAGAACAGTGAGGACCATTGCCTCCTTGTTCTAAGAAGTTATGAATCTCTTAACGTAGCCAAGATTGCATTTCTTCTTATGCTGGCAACACTGGGCCCCTGACTTATACTGAGCTTTCAGTCCATTAACCCTCTCTCTCTCAGACAGATTTCCTTTATCTAGATTTAGAAAAAGATTAACCTAGATTGCTGGTCTCAATGGCATTATAACAACCTAACACATTCATGTATCAAAATTTAACACTTCTCCTCTTGGTGGATTGTTAGGGTTTTGTCCCCATTTTTCTGGCAATTACATATGAAAAGAAAATGAAAGCTGTTTGAATGGGCACTTCTGTCTTGTGATTCTTGATAACACAATCACGGTAGATTTCCAACAGGAAAACTGTTGGGTCAAAGGGTAGGGTTACAATTGTACCTCTACGACATGCCAAATCTAACAAAGATTCCGCGAGGGTGCAATTCCACTGGCCACGGATAACTGTGAAAGGCCTGGGATAAAAGGATGATAACTAATGAGCTGGAAAATATGTGAGAGGCCATACTGTTGAACCCCTTCCTTTGAAAGAGGAGGAAACAAACTCAGAGAGAGGAAATGACTTGCCCAAAGTCATGCGGGCAGTAAGCAGCTGAGCTAGAATTTGGATTTATAGGTTAAAGGTCATCAGTGACATTCATCAATAAGCAGGCCCGGGATATCAAAAACAGCTGTTTTCTAAAGAATTATACATTTTAAACAACTGTATGAATCTGCTTTTTAAACATTTGATTTCTTTACATCCCAGTCCGGTCTACCTATGCAGGTTGATTATATATGACTCCCCCCACAGGCTTTACACTTAGCTGAACTGCTGTTCTATGAAGAATGTGGCATTCTATTCACCTCTTAAAAGCCTCTGCCCTGGCTAGTCCCAAGTCTGAAATGCTCTCCCTTTAATGCTCTTCTCAAGTGCCACATGCCTCAAGGGGACTTTGCTATTTCCTCCACTGTTAGTGTCATACTCTTCCCCAGTAAAACACTTGATATCTATCTTGTACTTGCATGCCTGTGATAATGGGCTTTACCTCCACCCCAGCATAGCAGTTAAGTGAAGGGAGGGACTGGCTTATTTCTGCAAAAGAAGCTTCAGTCCTGAAAAGTGGGAGGCACATTGTAGTCACTTAACAAGTGCTTGTTGATTGCATAATTGACCATATGAAAATATGCTCCCAATCGCTAAAAATAAGAGAAATACAAAATCAACTCTGAGGTTTCACTTCTCACACCCTGAAAATTGGCTACGATGAACAAACCTGCCAACAATCATGTCATAGGAAAAAAAAAAAACAAAAAACAAAAAACAAAAACAAAAACAACTGGGCGCAGAGTGGCTAAGCGTCAATTGGGCAACGGTGAACTGAGCAACACCATAAGAGTATAATTGAATGTAGCTGCATAGGGAGAAAAGGTGAATGTGAAGAATTCAGAGAAATATGGGAGAATCTACATAAATCAATGTAGAGTGAAAGTAGTAAGACCAGAAGCACAATATATACTGTAACAACAACTGCATCAGTTTAAAAGACCATTAAAAGAATAACAAGCACCGAGTAACTGAAAAGCCAGTAGTGGTTCAAGAGAATAGATAATGAGGTGTCTTCTTAACCAGGAGCCAACACTTCCTAGGGAATCCCTTGATCAATTCGACCCTACACCTACCCGGCTAAGACACACACTAAGAAAAACAAAGGTAGAAATGTTAATAATCACAGAAACATTCAAATCTTGGGCAACAAAAGTAGGAGAAATAGCAAAGGTCTGGCTAGAAATTAATGCCCTAAGATAGGAAGGAAAGGGGTTAAATGGAAAATAAAACTTGTGATATCAAATTTCCTGATAATGGTTTTGTATCGAGGTATATAAACACTATAAATATAAATAAACAGTTCATAAGCACATGAAAGAACGCTCCAAGTCACAACCTATAAGAGCAATACAAATCAAAAAAACCCAGAGATTTTGCCTTCAACTTAGCAAACTGGCAAAAATGACCAAAAAATGCTCAAAGTCAATGTTGCGGGAGTTGTGGAGTGATATGTACGCCAATACACTGTTGATGGAATTGGGAAATGGTACAATGGAAATAGGCAAATAAAAGTCAATAAAAAACAAAAAGTGGACCCACTGCATACACTGGACTTGTATTCCAAGGAAGCCACTGATAAGAAGAAAGTTCTAATAAATACCAGGATACGTATAACAGCACTTTTGCAAAACCTGTACAAATTAGATGCCCATCAACAGGGGAATGGCTACAAACATTCTGGTGTGTGAATATAATGGGAGATTAGAGTGCTGTAGGAAATTATATTTGATGAATACAGAAAAACATGGAAAAATTTACATGAACTGACAATGAGTAAAGTAAGCAGAGCTAGGAAAACAATATACACAACAACGAAGTACACTCCAAGAAAATCAAAGCTGATATAATAAAACTATAAATATTCAACCACATGCATACCGAGAGATGAGAAGATGGAGGGGGGAAATACACACATGTTACACATGGAGCACCTTTTTAGACTTTTCAGTGTTGGTCAGTTATATTTTCTTTTTCTTCTTTAAGAAAATACCATTTGTGAGAAGGGATGATTATCTGGGAGAGGAAGAGGGGAGGATACTGGGGGATTCCATGATGATGGAAGAAATTGAAGATATCAGCAAAAATTGATTTTATGAAAAGGTTTTGCCAGAAATGTAACCCTGTATATTTGCTTTTAATTGTAATATAAGACACTTGTGTCCCTAGACCCATGCAAACATGGAGATAAGATACCTATTGACTGTAGTAGGTCTTTGATTTGGCATTCTCTGGAAGGGAAGAAGGCTTCCCCACGATTCCTCCCTCTCCTTCTACCACTACTGGTAATTGATGATTATAATAATAATAAATAATAAGAGTTATCATTTACATGATTTGCAAAGCACTTTACATAAGTCATTTCATTATTTCAACAACCCCGGGAGGAGGATGTTGTGAGTATCCTCATTTCACAGATGAGAAAACTGAGGCTGACTGAGGTTAAGTGACTTTTCTAGGGCCACACAGCCAGTAAGTAGCTGAGGTAGAATTTGAACTCAGTTCTTCAGGATGTCAAATCTACCAACGTATCCACTACTTGGTCTGGCTGCTTAACTTAACTGTGTTGGTTCCAGCCTATTTCTTGTTATTGTTTTTTCATTCTCAACATTCAAGTACGTGTGTACGTATGGACATATGTGTACATCTACACATATATCTATCTATACACATGCAAAGAGAGAAAACAAAATCGAGCCTCTATGAGCTTTCTAACCACCTCAGCTTAAACCTTGATACTTACCTCCCCTGGCCACCCCACCTCCCACTTCGACAAGTACTTACAATGCCAACAGAAATTAGTGCCCATTAGAAAAGCTCGGCATTCTAGAGACATGGGATACTTTCCATGGCCTAAGGAAAGTGAATACCTAGAAAATGTGTACTCTCTCCAGAACCTTTCCTCATCTCTCTACCATTAGCCTTCCCCCACCCACTTCATGCAGTCTTTTCTGAGCTGGGAATGTGAAGTTCTAGGTGCCCATAATGCTCCCTTGAGTCCATGGGGAACTGGTGCTGGTTTAGCTTAAGACTATAGGAGTTCAGCTATACCCAGAAAAAGAACTCTGGGAGATGACTAAAAACCATTACATTGAATTCCCAATCCCTATATTTATGCACACCTGCATTTTTGATTTCCTTCACAAGCTAATTGTACAATAATTCAGAGTCTGATTCTTTTTGTACAGCAAAATAATGTTTTGGTCATGTATACTTATTGTGTATCTAAGTTATATTTTAATATATTTAACATCTACTGGTCATCCTGCCATTTAGGGGAGGGGGTGGGGGGGGTAAGAGGTGAAAAATTGGAACAAGAGGTTTGGCAATTGTTAATGCTGTAAAGTTACCCATGTATATATCCTGTAAATAAAAGGCTATTAAATAAAAAAAAAATTTAAAAAAAAAAAAAAGACTATAGGAGTTCTCTGGCCCTGGTCCTCCTGTGTCCTGGAATCAAAGTAGCTTTATTCCACAAGCTGAGATATAAAAGGAAAAGGAATCTTCAATATAAACCTATGGTGGTCAAGTGCAAATCATCTTTCCCAAGACTTAAAGATGTTTGGATCAGCTTTCTGTTTTCATTACCATTTTTCCCCCAGAAACTTTAGGAATTGTTAGAAACAAAAGAAAGGATCCAAGTATCAACAGCCTTTGATACTTATAAATTTTGTCACTGCCTTTTTTATGGTAAATGAGGATAATTTAAAAAACGAGTGAGCTGCCATAGATGGTAGCAGACTCAAACCTAGACATTTTGATCTGTACTCTTTGTTACATTATAGAATAAACCACCAGGAAAAAAAAAAAGGAGGAAAGAGGTAATGTTATCAGCTTCGATGTGGCATATGTTTCCTAATCAATCACTACTTAACTAGTTTGGCCATGACAAATTCTCCCGATGTGACACCATTTCTCCTCCCCCCGACCCCCCATAATTCTGTTAGTTTTGAGCAGGAAGGAAATGGAAGGCTGTACGTCAATGGGGTGATCTCTATAGATGGTGATGAGCAGGGCTGACAAGTCAGGCCTTCCGTGGCCATTTTTCTCCATGGCACATTCTGGAGCTCACACGAGCACAACCTTCTGCCTTTCGTTGCCGGCAGAAGGAAAGCCTTAACGCATTGCATATCAAAGTTCATCTTTGGTTTTTAAAGCCTTGCTGTCAGGTTTAACATGTTCAGTTTAATATGCTTGAATTCTGCAAATTCTGCCCCTCATAAATAGCAGCTCTTCCCCCCTCCCCATCTTTTCTATCTCTCCTATATCAGCCATGCACCAGGATAAACAACACACCATAAAAGAGCAGAAGGCACAGTTAAGATCCAATCATTATGCAAATAGGTTATGGCATGCTTTATATGAGAACAGCTTCCCTAAAGAGACCTAATGGGATGACTGACCTATAAAGCATTTAATTTGTTGTTAGCATTTCATTTAATTGTCTTGCAGTTCCTCCAGGAATAAAACTTTTAATTGTAAAAACTTCTAAATGATGTGATGGTAAATTCCTTTTCCTGTAACTAACAGGTTCCTGCACTGTAGCAAACAGAAATTGTTTGCTATCATTCCATAACATGTCTCTGGTATGGTTTCACTCTGGAATAATGAAAGGGACTAGGAAAGAACTGAGATCGTTTCTTAACTTGAAAGCGCTTATAATGAGAATAATATTGTCTTCTAGATGCCTGTAAAAGAGGCGAGTGAGAAGGGAAGCAAGTGTCAGCCTAGAGTGTAAAAAAGAAAACCGAGGGCTGGCTGGGGATGGGGGAGAAGGGGTTTTCTCATCCTCCCTCATTCTTGTAGCTCTCTTCTGACTGGGGTTTACTCTTAAGTTGCCGAATACTTCTGTGCTCAAAGATGGCATTGTTGTCGATAATGTAATATGTCTGGGGGTGCTGAGTAAATTTAATGGTCAAACTTTTTACAGACAGACTCTGAACCTGATGTAGAAGTGACCTCAAAGGCATTGTCTGAGCGCAAATTTCCCACCAGAGTATTAGCTCAGAAGCATAGTGCCCAAGTCCACATGATAGGGGGCAAAATGGATGCACTGATGAACTAAGCCTGAAGATATGCTGCTTTTTCTAGTGTTCGAGGGGGAAAGATCACATCAAGAGGTTTTTGCAAAATTTATCTTGCAATTAGAAACATCATCATTTCTTTTCTCAGGAGTGCATTTATTTTAGTCTAGACCCATATGTCCATCAGCATAAGGAACTCTTGGCATAGCAACTCTCTCCAGTGACACAGATCAGCAACTCTTGTGTGACTGGCATTCTGGAAACCAAGAATCACACATGATCACACAGAATCACAACCAGGATCACACAGCCAAGATATGCCAAAGGTAGACCTTGAATTCAAGTCTTGCTGCCTCCAAGACTACTCTGCCCTGAGTGCATTAGCAGGCCTCTTTCAAGTCCAGCCAACACAAACCTCAGGAACCATCTTCTGCATCCACAAGCTACACATGACCGAAAGCAAAGCTGTTACTATGCTTCCGTTCCCGCTCTCCATTGCTTCATTAAAAAAAAAAAAAAAACAAACTAAGTATGACAGGGTAGATACATACTTCACTTGAGAATCAGGGAGATCTGAGGTCAAATCTATATTTAGGTATTTTTAGCTGTGTGATCTTGAGTGAGTCCTCTCAGCTGTCTAAACTTTCGTTTCCCCATCTGTAAAATGAGGCTGGCCAGATTCAACCACTTTCCATCTTTTTTAAATTTATGATTCTTTATGGTGCAACATTTTGTCTTCTTAAGACTCAGTTTTCCCATCTGAAATGAAGGAGTTGGCTTAGATGAACTTCAAAGTCCCGTGTGGCTGTGACATCCTAAAAATCTATCCTGACGGCCTCACCTATATGAGGGCAATTTCAGGATCGAAAGAACCTTATAGGTCACTGACTACAGCACTCGCATTTTTCAGGAGAAGAAACTGAGGTCAAGAGAGGTGATATGACTTGCCAAATAGTCACATAGATTGTCAATAGCGGATCTGGGGCTCATGCTCACTTTTGGACTATGAATCCAGAGGTCTCCACCACAACTGGTACTTAGAGGATTTTGAATCCCTTAGCTGGAAAGGGCTTCAGAGAACAACTAGCAAAATCCCTTCCAAAATTGCAATCTCCCCTATCGGAGATCTGCCATCATTCAGCTTCTTGAACATTTCCACTGACTGACAACTCACTACATTTTGGAGCACCTTATTTCATTATGAGACTAATATGATATAATAATAATGAGACATTGTTGCCATACATTGATCTGAAATCTGCATCCACCTAGCTTCCTCTAAGCTTCCACTCCCATGCTCCAAATTTCTGGGGCATCTGGGGCAGAATGGAATAAAACCAAACCCCTTTTCTCCAGATAATATTTTATTTGACTCTCCAAACATTACTTTGATGATTTTTTTGCTCTTATTTTGACCAACTTTAAAAATTAACTTCTCCAACATTCTCTGCTCTAGAACATTTGGGCTTTAACTAAAACATGACCTGATCTCCCTTCCCCTGATCAATTCAATAATAAAGTTGAATGATAATCAGAGACTCATTTTCTGAGGTTTCCATAAACTTGGAGGTTTTCTTCAAGAACTCCTCTCGCTAGTCAAGTCTTCTTTGTCACTATCAGAACATGCATTCCCTGACTTTATATTCTCAAGAGTTAAAAGTTATTGATGATTTTGCACAAAATGTGACCATTTTCCTTCCCTTCCGATTCAAGTAGCTACAAGCAAATGGAACAAACTTTGTGTCATTGAAGGCCAAAGAGGTGGGCCAGAATTTTTTTATCTTTCCCAGAGGCATTAGAAACCTGAGTTCAGATGGGGAGTAGATGGAATAGAGAGAGTGACTACTCTAATTATAGTTGGTGAGGCTTGGTGAGGTGAAAACTGGTACTCGATGGGAGTCTCTGGAGAGAGATGTAATGCACTAACTTAGGCCCCGTGATATAAAACCTGTGTTCCCAGACCACAAGACTGCTTTGATCAGCTTGGAATACCTAGAAAAGGAGACCATATGTCATCTGTAAGAGTCAATCTGTTTGGAGCCTGAACAAAAAGTATCTGGGAAGAGATTCAGAATAGGAAGTACCTCCGTGAACTGTATTTCATTGAAAGTACACTCTCAGGGGTTACAGTGGAGTGTCTAGAAGATAGAAATCCTTTGTGATTGCCTTAAAAATCCCAAGCTCTCTTTTGGCAGAGAAAGAATACTAATCTACAAAAGTAGGCATCTACTTTGGCTCGGAGACTTCCTGTGGTACACACACATTGGAATCACAGGCACTTACTTGGATGCAATAAAGAAAATATTGTACCATTTATAAACAATTTTTTTTGCTTCATTCTTTCCTGATAAGTGCAAACATCGAAATGATATATTAACAAAATACTGATTTTCAATTTAAAGAAATGCCACAGCAAGTAGAAGGATATAGGAGTGGGGGGGTACAGCTAGGTTTGTTGTTGTTCAGTCGTCTTCAGTCATGTTTGATCTTGGATTTTTTTTTTTGCAAGAGATACTAGAGTGGTTTTCCCATTTCCTTCTCCAGCTCATTTTACAGATGAGGAAATGATGGTAAAGTAAAGTGACTTGCTCAGGATCACAAAAGTCACTATCTGAGGCCAGACTGGAACTCAGGAAGATGAGCCCATTTGGCTCCAAGTTGGGAACCCTATCCATTGTATCATCTAGCTCCCCTATGGGCTATGAGGGCCTGAGAAGAAATAAAAGGCTCAGTGAAACAGGGAGTCCCCAATAACAGATGGTCAGGACTTTAGAATGTACACAGAAGTAAAGGTTACCACTGACAGGGAGGGTGGTCAGGAAGGCCAAGAGAAAGCCAAGCTGGGTCCCAGAAGTCTTCAGCATCAAGGAGTGGTCAAGTTTGAAGCCCAGAGATGCAGCAGGTTTCACCTTATTCAGAAACTGACATCTTCGCCTGGAGAAGCAGTCCGACTCACATTTTTTCTCCAGATGATAAAGTGGATATCTGGTAACATTCAATATCCCTTCCATTACATGACACACTTGGCGCAGCTCAGTGAACATTACTGTAGATATGTTTACCTAGACCTGAGGAAGCATTTCATAAAGGCATCAATCCCATTCTTAGAGAAAATATGGAAATGTGTATGTTGGAAGACGATATAATGAAGTCGACCAGTTTTGAGCTGGTCGGTGACACTGCACTTTGTGCTTGAAAAGAAATCTGGACTGGGCCCTATAAATATACATTTTTACACACACATTATATACATACATATACATGCATAATACATACATACATGTAATATATACATAAATGATGTGGATATATTCCCTGTAATTTATATATAAAGAATCTATATCCATATAATTTATGTGCATGTCTATATATGCATATACATACGTATGTATATATCCACATCATATACACTCAGATAACTGTAAGATCAGGAGTCATTAAATGTTAGGATCTCTATGAGAAAGTGGACCCAGAGGAGAGCACTGTTTAGGGCCACGGTATCTCATCTAGTTAAAGACTGTGATTTTATAACAATAGAGCCCAAAGTATGACTTCCTGAAGATAAATAGTTAGTGGTAGACTGAGTACTAAAATCCAGGTTTTGCAACCACTGGGCCAACATTTCTGTGAATCGATCACAAGAAAGAAAACAAAATGCTTCCAGATCCCTAAGTTTGGATGTGTTCTTCTTTGGGAGGTGAAGATGATATGCCCTTTCAAGTCCCTTCCAGCTCTAAATCACTGGCCTAGAGAATAAGACCTTAACATAGGAGCTTCAACTACAAACCTAGTCTTGGAATCATGGAAACCTGGGGTTCAAGTTTCACCTCTGACATATTCTAGCTGTGTTACCCTGGGCAAGCAATTAGTCTCCCAGGAGACTCTCTGAGACTGTGAGTCTACTAAATGACTACTAAATGTACTAAATGTACAGCATCTGCCCAGCAGCAGCTCCAGACATGAGTGGAATCACAGGACCAGACAAAAATAAACAAAACCCCAAACCCCAACAATAACAAAATTCAAACCCAGCACCCCTCTCTAAAAGGGCTGTTTGAGGGAAAAGTTGTTTTGCTGCTCTTCATAAGGATCAAGGCATTTGCTTGTTGGGGCTCCACAGCTATGATTTCATAACTCCTACTGATGCAGAGGTCAAAATCTATCCTCTTACAGGTCTGCCTGGGCACCCAGACAGAAAGGCTTTGGCCAAAGCACTGAGACAGGAGGGAAATAAGGGTTGTATAACTGCCAAGTATCTGTGGGGTGGCTGGATGGTTCAGTGGATAGAGAGATGGGCCCAGAAGCAGGCAAACCTGAGTGCAAATCCAGCCTCAAACATTTAACATTTGTGTGATCTTTAACCCCTGTTTGGAGAAAGAAATAGCAAAGCTCTGTAGGATCTTTGCCCAGAAAACCCAAAAGACAGTGGAGTCAGACACGACAGGTTCACGTTCAATCGAATAACAAGTGTCTGAGACAGGATTCCTACTCAAATCATGTCTCTGTCCACCATGTTTTGCAACCTCAAGGAGCTCATACTATCAGAGATCTGCTGAGGGGGTTCCTATGTACGGTCCCTGGCACTGTCTGGGGCTGAACCCCTTGGGCACAGAGTGGCTCAGACCTCATCCCTGACTTTCTGAAATGCATTCCTGTTTATCCCTAAATCACTAGGGCTGCTAGGAGAGAAGGCAACACAAAAAGCTGGTTGCTGCTCACTTGAGCTGGCAAAGAAAGATTACATTAGTCTCCATGGTAACAGCTTTGATTAGCTTCTAACTCTGCCAGAGGAGTTTGCTAGGTACCTGCTTCCAGCCAATTCCCTAAGGAAACCTTTTGCTTATCTGATCAGAGGAGAATATCTTGAAAGGTACTAAATTTGAGATATTCAGATAGCAGAGACATGGTGGTTACCCCACATTCTTTTCCCAGCTCCCACCCCAGAGGACTGCTAAAGACCTCTTGGCATTTAGGGTGCTTTGGTTCTGGGATCAAATGGAAGGAATAGTGAGAACCCCATTCATATGAGGAGATTAAAAAAATAATCTCTGCTGTTGCCTAATGAAAATATAGAGCATTTTCAAAGAGGAGCAGCCAGGAATGATCAAGTGGGGGGCTGTTTAGCCAGGAAAAGAGAAGACTGCAGGAATGCCAGAAGAGCTGTCACAGATAAGAGGGACTGGCTTTTTGACTAGAATGCAGGGGTGTCACTGGTGCAGTGTTCAGAAGTCACAGAAGCAGATGCAGATTTGGCATGAAGGGAAGCTTCCCAATACTCGGAAGGATCCAATAAGGAATGAGCTATCTTGGCATTTGGGGGACTCCTTGTCAATAGGGTTCTGTCTCCCAGCTAAAAGGGATGAAACAACTTGGGGGAGTGGATTTCTGTTCAGGGACATGGTGGGCTGGATGAGCTCTGCAGCTCTTTCTAATGCAGAGATTCTATAATATGTTTCAAACCACAGCACCCCTAAATTCAAATCTAAAGGAGAATCTTTAAAAGCAACAGGAGAGTCTCTCTCTCTACATTTATGCCTCAGGCTTTTCTGATCACTCAAGTTGAAAGATTAGCCAAAGCAATCTATCAATTTTTCCTATTCATTCATTCCAGTGTCACAAAATTCAATTTGCTTCATCAATCATACATCCGACATACCTTCCTTGAAGGTACACCATTTAAAGTACGTCAACAGGCAAGAGGGGACAGTACCAACAATTCAATGATTCAAGAAGCTTAGTTCAAATCATAATTCATTCATTTTAATTCCTCTTGGACACTTTTTTTTCTTTATGGAACTCAGACTTTTCTCACTTGTAAGATGAGTAACAGCTCATTCTTCAGGATTCTTTTTTTTTTTTACCTATGCATATAACCTGTAAATAAAAGGCCAAACCTCTTGTTCCAATTTTTCACCTCTTACCCCCCCACCCCCTCCCCCAGATGGCAGGATGACCAGTAGATGTTAAATATATTAAAATATAAATTCGATACACAATAAGTATACATGACCAAACCGTTATTTTGCTGTACAAAAAGAATCAGACTCTGAAATATTGTACAATTAGCTTGTGAAGGAAATCAAAAATGCAGGTGTGCATAAATATAGGGATTGGGAGTTCAATGTAATGGTTTTTAGTCATCACCCAGAGTTCTTTCTCTGGGCGTAGCTTGTTCAGTTCATTACTGCTCCATTGGAAATGATTTGGTTGATCTCGTTGCTGAGGATGGCCAGGTCCATCAGAACTGGTCATCATATAGTATTGTTGTTGAAGTATCTAATGATCTCCTGGTCCTGCTCATTTCACTCAGCATCAGTTCGTGTAAGTCTCTCCAGACCTTTCTGAAATCATCCTGTTGGTCATTTCTTACAGAACAATAATATTCCATAATATTCATAGACCACAATTTATTCAGCCATTCTCCAACTGATGGGCATCCACTCAGTTTCCAGTTTCTAGCCACTACAAAGAGGGCTGCCACAAACATTCGTGCACATACAGGTCCCTTTCCCTTCTTTATAATCTCTTTGGGATATAAGCCCAGTAGTAACACTGCTGGATCAAAGGGTATGCACAGTTTGATAACTTTTTGAGCATAGTTCCAAACTATTCTCCAGCATGGTTGGATTCGTTCACAGCTCCACCAACAATGCATCAATGTCCCAGTTTTCCCACATCCCCTCCAACAATCATCATTATTTTTTCCTGTCATCTTAGCCAATCTGACAGGTGTGTAGTAGTATCTTATAGTTGTCTTAATTTGCATTTCTCTGATCAATAATGACTTGGAGCATCTTTTCGTATGACTAGAAATAGTTTCAATTTCTTCATCTGAGAATTGTCTGTTCATATCCTTTGACCATTTTTCAGTTGGAGAATGGCTTGATTTTTTATAAATTAGAGTTAATTCTCTATATATTTTGGAAATGAGGCCTTTATCAGAACCTTTGACTGTAAAAATATTTTCCCAGTTTATTGCTTCCCTTCTAATCTTGTCTGCATTAGTTTTGTTTGTACAAAAACTTTTCAGTTTGGTATAATCGAAATTTTCTATTTTGTGATCAGTAATGATCTCTAGTTCTTCTTTGGTCATAAAAACCTTCCCCTTCCACAGTTCTGAGAGGTAAACTATCCTATGTTCCTCTAATTTATTAATAATTTCATTCTTTATGCCTAGGTCATGAACCCATTTTGACCTTATCTTGGTGTACAGTGTTAAGTGTGGATCAATGCCTAGTTTCTGCCATATTGGTTTCCAATTTTCCCAGCAATTTTTATCAAACAGTGAGTTCTTATCCCAAAAGCTGGGGTCTTTGGGTTTGTCAAAGACTAGGTGGCTATATTTGTTGACTGTTTTATCCCTTGAACCTAACCTATTCCACTGATCAACTAATCTATCCCTTAGCCAATACCAAATGGTTTTGGTAACTGCTGCTCTATAATATAGTTTTAGATCAGGTACAGCTAAGCCACCTTCATTTGATTTTTTTCATTAATTCCCTTAAAATTCTTGACCTTTTGTTTTTCCATATGAACTTTGTTGTTATTTTTTCTAGGTCATTAAAATAATTTTTTGGGAGTCTGACTGGTATAGCGCTAAATAAATAGATTAGTTTAGGTAATATTGTCATCTTTATTATATTTGCTCGCCCTATCCAAGAGCATTTAATATTTTTCTAATTGGTTAGATGAGACTTAATTTGTGTGAAAAGTGGTCTATAATTTTGCTCATAAAGTTTCTGATTTTCCCTTGGCAGATAGATTCCTAAATATTTTATATTATCAGTAGTTACTTTAAATGGAATTTCTCTTTGTAATTCTGACTGTTGGATTTTGTTAGTGATATATAAGAATGCTGATGACTTATGTGGGTTTATTTTATAAGCAGCAACTTTGCTAAAGTTGTGGATTATTTCTAATAACTTTTTAGTAGAATCTCTGGGGTTCTCTAAGTATACCATCATGTTGTCGGCAAAGAGTGATAATTTGGTTTCCTCTTTGCGTATTCTTATTCCTTTAATCTCTTTCTCAGCTCTTATTGCCAAAGCTAGCATTTCTAATACAGTATTAAATAGTAACGGTGATAGTGGGCAACCTTGTTTCACTCCAGATCTTATTGGGAATGGCTGCAGTTTGTCTCCATTACATATGATGCTTACTGATGGTTTTAAATAGATGCTGCTGATTATTTTAAGGAAAAGTCCATTTATTCCTATATTCTCAAGTGTTTTTAATAGGAATGGATATTGGATTTTGTCAAATGCTTTTTCTGCATCTATTGAGATGATCATATGGTTTTTGTTAATTTGGTTATTAACATGGTCAATTATATTGATACTTTTCCTAATATTGAACCAGCCCTGCATTCCTGGTATAAATCCTACTTGATCATAGTGTATTATCCTGGAGATGATTTTCTGTAGTCTTTTTGCTAATATCTTATTTAAGATTTTAGCATCAATATTCATTATGGAGATTGGTCTATAATTTTCTTTCTCTGTTTTCAACCTACCTGGTTTAGGTATCAGTACCATGTCTGTGTCATAGAAGGAATTTGGTAGGACTCCTTCATTCCCTATTATTCTTCAGGATTCTTAAAGCTTCCTTCAAGTGGTATAACTAGGAGCCTATTAGTCTTGATTGAAATCTGGGAATTAAGACATGTGCAACAGAGGGGAGGGAGAGGAGTAAGGCAAATGAGACCCTTGCCTTCAGGAAAAAGAAAGAACCCCCTGCCAATTTTAGTGACTAAAATCTAGCCAATAACATGATCTCAAACTCCCCCTTTTAGCCACTTGAAAATGTATGAACACAAATACTGTAGGCAGAATATTTTGGTCCCTACCATCGGCTAAGAATTTGCACATTTTATTCTGATGTTTTTATTGAAACATTTAATTTAAATATAGCAGTCTAGTCTAGATAGGGGACCTTGGCCAAGGGGCTTACCCAGCCTCACTTTCCTCTTTGGATCAAGAGACCCTTGGAGTAGACTGATCTCTAAAATCCCTTCCGGCCTGTAGTCCATGGCACAGCATAACTTTTCCAACAGGCAACCAAACATACCACAAAGTGTGTCTTCTAGAAATGGTTGAGGAAAACCACATACAGTGAATGTGATACAGTGATAGCACACGGTGTTTTCTCCTCTTACAGCTCAGAGCGTCATTTGTTTTGTTGCTGTTGATCTTTGTTGAAATCCTGAAGTCACTGCCTAGAGTGGTCATCTGCTTTTTCTGCATTCCTCCTATGTCATTTCATAAGAGTCTGCTTGTATTTTCTTCAAATTCATTCATTAGTTATAATATTCAATTGTTTTCATTTAGGAATATATTCAAATTGTTCAACAGTTCCCTTGGTGTACAGATATATGCGTAGCCGCTTCCAAGAGATCTCCTCTGATACTGAAAGTCAGACTAGGGAAGTTCCTTTCTGGGTTTGGGATTCCTGATTGACAGAATTCTACAAATTCCACAGCTTCGTACTTTGCCCTATGTTTTCAATACTTCCAGGTAATTTTCTTGGATAATTTTCTAAAATTTTCAAGCTCCTTGATTCAGTCTCAAGAGGTTGACTCATTAGGGCATGGAGATGAGCCGATAAGTTGGCCATTAGTAGGTGATGAATTTGCTGGTCTCAGTAACCCAGGAAACATGAAAAAAATATATAAAATGGCTCTCAGTCCTACATAGCCTCTTTCCATTTGTTCAGGGATAGTCGTCTGTCAGTTGATAAATGCTTATCACTATCTGCTAGTCTCTACCAAGTGGTTGGGGTGAAATAGAAGAAGGAAAAAATCTGGCCCCCTCCTCCCAAGGAACTCACATTTTAACAGGAAAGACAAATATGCAAACACTTGCTGTTCTTAGAAGTTATATATAGTGTAAATGGGAGGTAATTACAGAGAGAAGGTACTACCTGCAGAGAAGGTCCTCTTGAAGAAGATGGAATCTGAGTGAGTGTCAAAGGGCATAAGGGTAGCTGGAATGAGGAGGGACAATATAATAGCTAGTGAGAAGGGATAGTCAGGGAAAGCAGTGTCGCATACGAGAAACAGCAAGAAGGTCAATGGGACAGGATCACAGACTTTATAAAGGAGCATAAGAAGACTGGAAAAGTACAAAGGTGTCAGGATGTGAGGTATTTTAAAAGTCAAACTGACTAGTTTATATTTGGTCTTGGAGGGAATTGGGAGTCACTGAAATGTATTAAATGGAGAAGGTGACATGGTCAGCCCTATGCTTGAGGAACTGATAGATGAAGGGAAGAGCAAATAATCCAACTTTAAAATGATGAGAGACTTACCTGGACAGTGACAAGATCTGAGGAGAGAAGAGATGAAAAGATGAGAGATATTGGGAAGGCTGAATAAACAGGATTTGACAGCCTATGGTTAGCAGGTGTGGAAGGAAGATCTAATCAAGAACACCAAGAAGGAAATTAGACAGGTAGGAAGGGAACCATGAGAGAACAGCATCCCAAAAAAGCAGGAAGAAGAAAGTATCAAGGAGACTCTCTGTCAAGAAAGACCCAAACCCAAGATCCAGCATTCGGGTAGAGGGCCAGAGACACCGAGAGGCCAACATACTGGAAGGCAAGAGCCTGTAGAGCTGATCCAGGGAAAAGATTACCTGGCACCGAGTGATGAGGTTAAAGTTATTTTAACCAAATAATGTTGATAAATATTATGTGCTATTGTTGCCTCTCCACAGAAAAAGTACAAGAGATAAGAGTACTGCTGTAGCCTTGGGAGAAAATCCCAGTTACCTTGTTCTAGTTATGGCTGTACATATGAAAACTGATTGAAGGAGCTGAGATGGTGTATCTTTAAGAAAATGAGACTTAGGGAAGAGAAATGAGAAGTATTTTAAGTATTTGAAGGCCAGCTCTCCATTAACTAAGTCATGCGGCCTCTCAGGGGGCTGTGGAATGCTTCAAACGAGATGATACCTATATGGCATTAAGTAAACCTTAGAGTTCTACATAAATAATAGCTGATATTATTATTACTGCATTGGTATTTTGTAGATAGGTAAGATAAAACTTTATTCAAAAATGTCTAAAGCACTATTCAAGGATAGCCAAATCTGGGCAGCTGACCCATATAAAAAAGTTATCATACTGCAATCTTTTGTGTTCTCTCTAAGAAATGACTCAAGATTGATCTATTCTCATCTATTCGTTATTTATTTCTCCTTTTTTCTTTCCCAAAGTTCTCTCTTTCTTAGTACAAAGTATGTCCCATTATTGTGCCAATACGTTCCAGTTTATTGTCAGAGAACAATTTAAATCAAAACTGAAAGCTGTTTAACCACATGGAGCTTAGTCTCTGCCTTCAAGAAGCTTGCACTTTCCTAGGGGAATAAAACATAGAAATATAAAAGATAGGCGGAGCCAAGATGACAGAGAGGAGACAGGTCATTATCTGAGTTCCTCATGCTTCCCTTGGATCAATTAAGCCTCTGAACTGCTTTTGGAGTGACAGAACCCAGAAATATTTGGAGTGTAACAAATTTCCAGCAGAAGAAATTTTGGAAGACCTTCAGAAAAGGTCTGCTTCAATTGGGCATGGCGGGAGGTGGTTGAGAAGGTACAGAGCAGAGATCCAGTGTGGTGTGGACTCTGTGTGCTGGGGAATCTACCCAGAAGAATTTGTAGCAGTGTTGGCTACACTTATTCTGGTTGCAAGCCAGTAGATCAATAGATAAACTGTAAAACATCCAACACAAATACAAAAGGCAAATGGAAAGCCCCTGAACCCCAGAATAACATGGGAACTGACCACACCCACCCAGAATTTAGTCAGCACCAACCTAGAGCAGGTGCTGCCACCACTTGTAGAAGAAGCTTGGACAATTTCTCCTCTGTCCTAAAAGCAGATCTCAACCTTTTAAAAAATGAGCAAAAAAGCAAAAAGACCTTTGACAACAGATAGTTTTTATAGAGAAAGGGAAGAACAGATTTCAAACCCTGAGGAAACTAAAAGCAGATCATTTCCAGATGAAGCCCCAAAAAGTGATTTGAATTGCTCCCCATCTCACAAGGCTCTTTTGGAAGAATTCAAAAAGGATCTTAAAAGAGAGAAGAAAAATGGGGAAAGGAAATGAGAACATTGCAGGAGAATATGGAAAAGGAAACAAAAATTATCTAAAGAAAACTCCTTACAAAATAGATTTGACAAAATGGAAAAAAGAAAACACATTCTTAGAAAATAGGAAAGATAATTGAAGAATTATTGGACTTCCTGAAAATGATGATAAAAAAGAGCCTATAGCTTTATCAATAAGACAAGAAAAGGAGATTAAAGAAATTAGAGTAGGTAATAAGGAAACCAAATTATCAGTCTTTGCAGATGACATAATGTTATACTTAGAGAACCCTAAAGAATCTACTGAAAAACTGTTAGAAATAATCCACAGCTTTAGCAAAGTTGCAGAATACAAAGTAAACCAACATTGATCATCAGCAGTTTTCTACGTCACTAACAAAATCCAACAGCAAGATATACAAACAGAAACAAAAAGATACAAAGAGAAATTCCATTTAAAATAACTACTTATAGTGTAAAATATTTGGGACGCTATCTGCCAAGGGAAAGTCAGGAATTTCCCTAATGAATATTGGTGCAAACAATCTTAAATAAAATATCAGCAAAGAGATAGCAGAAAGTCATCCCCAGGCTAACACACCATGATCAAGAAGGATTTATAACAGGAAGCAGGCCTGGTTCAATATTAGGAAACCTACTAGCATAATTGATTATATCAATAAACAAACAAAAATCATATGATTATCTCAAAAGATGCAGAAAAAGCATCTGATAAAATCCAACACCCATTCCTATTAAAAACCCTAGAGAGTATAAGAATAAATGGACTTTTCCTTAGAATGATTAGTAGCATCTATTTAAAACCATCAGCAAGCATCACATGCAATGGGGACAAACTAGAACCATACCCCATAAGATCAGGAATGAAACAAGGTTGCCCAGTATCACCATTATTATTCAATATTGTATTAGAAATATTAGCTTTGGCAATAAGAGAAGAAAAACAGATTAAAGGAATTAGAGTAGGCAATGAGGAAACCAAACTACCATTCTTTGCAGATGATATGATGGTATACTTAGAAACCCCAGAAAATCAACTAAAAAACTACTAGAAATCATTCACAACTTTAGCAAGCTGCAGGTTACAAAATAAATCCACATAAATCATAAGCACTTTTATATATTACCAACAAAGTCCAGCAGAAAGAGATACAAAAAGCAATTCCATTCAAAATAAATGTTGATATTATAAAATCTTTGGGAATCTATCTGCCAAGAGAAAGTCAGAACTATGTGAACACAACTACAAAACACTTTCCACACAAATAAATTCAGATCTAAACAAGCGGAAAATATCAAGTACACTTGGATAGGTTGAGCAATTATAATAAAGATAACAATACTACCTAAATTAATCTATTAATTTAGTACTGTACCAATCAAACTCCCAAGAACATATTTTACTTCCCTAGAAAAAAATAACAACAAAATTTATCTGGGAAGAACAAAAAGTCAAGAATTTCAAGGGAATTAATGAAAAAAAAATCATGCAAATGAAGATGACCTTGCTGTACCGAGACCTAAAACTATATTATAAAGCAGTGGTCACCAAAACCATTTGGTACTGGCTAAGAAATAGACTAATTGATTAGTAGGATAGGTTAGGTTCACAGGACAAAATAGTCAATAACTATAGCAAGCTAGTGGAGCAAAGACTCCAGCTTTTGGGATAAGAACTCCCTATTTGACAAAAACTGGTGGAAAAATTGGAAACTACTATGGCAGAAACTAGGCATTGACCCACACCTAACACTCTATACCAGGATAATGTCAAAATGGGTGTATGATTTAGACAAAAAGAGTGATATCATAAGCAAATTAGAAGAAAAAAGTATAGTCTACCTCTCAGATCTGTGGAGAAGGAAGGAAGGAATTTGTGGCCAAAGAAGAACTTGAAATCATTAATTTTTTTGACTATCATCCATTTATTTTATTTTAATTTAAATTTCATTTATTTATTTATTTGTTTGTTTTTATTATAGCTTTTTATTTACAAAACCCATATGGGTATGTGCATATGATAATGCATAGGTAATTTTTCAACAGTGACCCCTGCAAAACTTTCTGTTTCAAATTTTCCCCTTCTTCCCCCACCCATGCCTAGATGACAGGTATTCCAATACATGTTAAAATATATGTTAAATTCAATATATATATATATATATATATATATATATATATATATATATATATATACATACACATATCCTTACAGTTATCTTGCTGCAGAAGAAAAATCAGATCTAGAAAGGAAAAAAAACCTGAGAAGGAAAACAAAAATGCAAGCAAACAACAGAAAAGAGGGAAAATGCTCTGTAGTGGTCCGCACTCAGTTCCCACAGTCCCCTTTCTGGGTGTAGATAGCTCTCTTCATTACTGAACAACTGGAACTGGTCTAAATCAATTCATTGTTAAAGAGAGCCATGTCCATCAGAATTGATCATTGTATAGTCCTATTGTTGCCACGTACAATGATCTCCTGGTTCTGCTCATTTCACTCAGCATCAGTTCATGTAAGTCTCTCCAAGCCTCTCTGAAATCATCTTTTTGGTCATTTCTTACAGAACAATAACATTCCATAGCATTCATATACCATAATTTATTCAGCCATTCTCCAACTGATGGGCATCCATTCAGTTTCCAGTTTCTTGCCACTGCAAAAAGGGCTGCCACAAACATTTTTGCACATGGGGTCCCTTTCCTTCCTTTTAGATCTCTTTGGGATGTAAGACCGGTACTAACATTGCTAGGTCAAATGGTATGCACAGTTTGATAACTTTTTTTAGCATAGTTCCAAATTGCTTGGAGATCATTACTGATCACAAAATTGATAATTTTGATTATATTAAGTTAAAAAGTTTTTGTACAAACAAAACTAATGCAGACAAGATTAGAAGGGAAGCAATAAATGTACTCATTCAAAGGTTCTGATAAAGGCCTCATTTCCAAAATCAAATTTATAAGAATTCAAGCCATTCTCTAATTGATAAATGGTCAAAGGATATGAACAGAGAGTTTTCAGATGAAGAAATTGAAACTATTTCTAGCCATATGAAAAGGTGCTCTAAATCACTACTGATCAGAGAAATGCAAATTAAGATAACCCTGAAATACCACTACACACCTCTCAGATTGGCTAAGATGACAGGAAAAGATAATGACAAATGTTGGAGGGGATGTGGGAAAACTGGGACTCTGATACATTGCTGGTGGAACTGTGAACTGACCCAACCATTCTGGAGAGTGATTTGGAAATATGCACAAAACGTTATCAAACTGTGCATACCCTTTGATCCATCAGTGTTTCTATTTGGCTTATATCCCAAAGAGATCTTGAAGGAGGGAAAGGGAACCACATGTGCAAAAAAATGTTTGTTGCAGAAGAAGCAGACAGCAAAACTATACTAGTGGAGGATCTCAATCTTGCTCTCTTAGAACCAGATAAATCAAAGTACAAAATAAATAAGGAAAAGGTAAGGAGGTAAACAGAACTTTAGACAAGTTAGGTATGATAGATCGTTGGAGAAAACTGAATGGAAATGGTGGTTCATGGAACCTATACAAAAACTGACCATATATTAGGGCATGAAAACCTCAAAATCAAATGCAAAAATGCAGAAATAGTAAATGCTTCCTTTTCACATCATGCTGCAAAGAGAATCACCTGTAATAAAGAGCCAGGGAAAAACAGAATAAAAATTAAATGGAGACTAAATAATCTCATCCTAAGGAATGAGTGGTTAAAACAAAAAATAATAGACACAATCGCAAATTTCATCCAAGAGAATGATAATAATGAGACAACATACCAAAATTTATGGGATGCAGCCAAAGGAGTTCTTAGGGGAAGTTTTATATCTCTAGATGTTTATTTGAATAAAATTGAGAAAGAGAAAGTCAATGAATTTGGCATGCAACTAAAAAAGCTAGAAAACGAACAAATTAAAAAACCCCAATTAAATACCAAATTTGAAATTCTGAAAATAAAAGGTGAGATTAATAAAATTGAAAAAAAAATTATTGAACTAATACCAAAACCAAGAGCTGGTTTTGTGGGAAAAAAAAAACTAAGAAAATAGATAAAGCTTTAGTTAATTTGATCAGAAAAAGGAAAGAAGAAAATCAAATTGTAAGCATCAAAAACAAAATGGGTGAACATTTCACCAATAAAGAGCAGATTGGAGCAATAATTAGGAGCTACTTTTCCCAACTGTATGTCAATGAATATGATAATTTAAGTGAAATGGATGAATATTTTCAAAAATATAGATGGCCCAGATTAACAAAGGAGCAAATACATTACTTACATAGTCCAGTTTTAGAAAAAGAAAGAGAACAGGCTATTAATCAATTCCCTAAGAAAAAATCTACAGACCAGATGGATTTACATGTGAATTCTACCAAACATTTAAAGAATGATGAATTCCAATACTATGCAGATACTTTGGAAAAAATATGGATAGATGGACTCCTACCAAATTCTTTTTTATGACACATACATGATGCTGATACCTAAATCAGGTAGGGTCAAAACCGAGAAAGAAAATTATAGACCAAATTCCCTAATGAATATCGATGCAAAAATCTTAAATAAAATATTAGAAAAGAGATTACAGAAAATCATCCCCAGTATAATACACCGCGACAAAGTAGAATTTATACCAGGAATGCAAGGCAAGTTCAATATTAGGAAAACTATTAGCACAACGGATTATATCAATAACCAAACAGAAACCATATGATTATCTCAATAGATGCAGAAAAAGCATTTTACAAAATCCAATGCCCATTCCTATTAAAAACACTAGAGAGTATAGGAATACATGGAGTTTTCCTTAGAATTATTAGTAGCATCTATTTAAAGCCATCAGCAAGCATCAGATATAATAGGGATTAACTAGAATCATTCCCAATAAGATCAGGAGGTGAAACAAAGTTGCCCACTATCACCATTACTATTCAATATTGTATTAGAAATGTTAGCTTTGGCAACAAGAGAAAAAAAGAGATTAAAGGTATTAGAGTAGGCAATGAGGAAACCAAATTATCCTTCTTCACAGTTGATAAGATGGTAAATCAACTAAAAAACTAAGAAACAATTCACAACTTTAGCAAAGTTGCAGGATACAAAATGAATCCACATAAATCATTAGCATTTTTATATATTATCAACAAAGCCCAGCAATAAAAAATACAAAAAGAAATTCCATTCAAAATAACTGTTGAAATTAGAAGGAAAGCAATAAAATGGGAAAAATATTTTTACATTCAGAGGTTCTGAGAAACGTCTCATTTCTAAAATATATAATTGACTCAAATTTATAAGAAATCAAGCCTTTCTCCAATTGATGAATGGTCAAATGATATGAACCGACAATTTTCAGATGAAGAAATTGAAACTATTTCTAGTTATCTGTAAAAGTGCTCCAAATCACTATTGATCAGAGAAATGCAAATTAAGACAACTCTGAGATACCACTACACACTTCTCAAGATTGGCTAAGATGACAGGAAAAGATAATGACAAATGTTGGAGGAGATGTGGGAAGACTGGGACACTGATACATTGTTAGTGGAGTTGTGAATGAATCCAACCATTCTGGAGAGCAATTTAGAACTGTACTCAAAAGGTTATCAAACAATGCATACCCCTTGATCCAGCAGTGTTACTACTGGGCTTATATCCCAAAGAGATCTTAAAGAAGGGAAAGGGACCTGTATGTGCCAAAATGTTTGTGGCAGCCCTCTTTGTAGTGGCCAGAAACTGGAAACTGAGTGGATGCCCATCAATTGGAGAATGGCTGAATAAATTGTGGTATATGAATATTATGGAATATTATTGTTCTATAAGAAATGACAAGCAGGAGGATTTCATTGAGTATCGGAGAGACTTACGTGAACTGATGCTGAGTGAAATGAGCGGGACCAGGAGATCATTGTACCTGGCAACAACAAGACTATATGATGATCAATTCTGATGGACGTGGTTCTCTTCAACAATGAATTGATTCAGACCAATTCCAATTGTTCAGTAATGAAGAGAGCTATCTATACCCAGAGAGAGGACTATGGGAACTGAGTGTAGGCCACAATATAGCTTTTTCCCTCTTTTCTGTTGTTTGCTTGCATGCATTTTTGTTTTCCTTCTCAGGTTTTTGTTTTCCTTTCTAGATTTCATTTTTCTTGTGTAACAAGATAACTGTATGGGTATATATACATATATTGCATTTAATATATATTTTAACATGTATTGGAATACCTGCCATTTAGGGAAGGAGGTGGGGGGAAGGACTGGAAAATTTGAAACAAATGGTTTTACAAGGGTCAGTGTTGAAAAATTACCCATGCATATGTTTTGTAAATAAAAGGTAAAATTAAAAAAATGACTGTTGATAGTATAAAATATTTGGGAGTCTACTTGCCAAGGCGAATTCAGGAACTCTTTGAACACAATTACAAAACAGTGTCCATACAAATAAAGGCCAAGCAAATAGAATAATAATGACAATCCTACCTAAATTAATCTACTTATTTCGTACCATACCAATCAAACTTCCAAGAAATTATTTTATAGATCTAGAAAAAAGAATAACAAACTTCTTCTGGAAGAACAAATGGTCAAGGATTTCAAGAGAATTAATGAAAAAAAAATGCCAATAAAGATGGTCTAGCTGTACCGGACCTAAAAGTATATTGTAAAGGAGCAGTCATCAAAACCATTTGATATTGGCTAAGAAATAGATTAGTTGATTAGTGGAATAGGTTAGGTTCATAGGACAAAATAGTCAATGACTATAACAATGTAGTACTTGACACTATAATTACTGGAGGTAAAATGTCAAATAGCCAACATGCAACTCTCACACACAGAGAGCAATCAGTCATTTACTAATGCTTATCATTCTTCCTATGTGCAAATAAAACTGCTCCAAAGTTAATACAAAGTAGTACTTGGAGCATATTTTTTCCTTCTGGTCTGCCCCCTCCCAAACAATCCCATTGGGGAGGGTCTGTCAGACAAGAGCCCAAAACAGAATTCTTCCTCAGGCATCTGAGGTATCAGCGGAATTGAGAATTGCGAACCCTATTAAGGAAAAAAGCAAATGAAGAGTAATGATCTCAAGGTACAGCATGAGGAGAGGTAAAGGACAGGTATTGATAAAGATTACTGGCCCCTTTGGCCTCAGACCGGTGAGACCTGGAGAGACATGGTACAAGGCTTAGACTAAGTGATCTCATAAAACTGTAACAACAAAAGATGATCCAGAGTTGTGTATACGGGGCAATGTATTAGACTATGTATTTCTTCATTATCATGATGAACTACCAACATCTTCTTTAGCACCTCTCCCCAACACTGATGTGTAGATCAAGATTCTGGGCAATAAAAGCTGGGATGGTGGCCAGTCCTCTTATACCAAGAGGGAGTCCTCCCAGAACATGGGCAAGGAAGGGATGACAGCAGTTGGATCGGTAAAGAAACCACAGGCAGGATGGGCTGAAGATAAGCCTCCAGGATGGACCAGGGGTAATTCAGAACAGGTAAATCTCTATGATGTCATATAAGTAGCAGTGAACACACTGAGTGAGGAGCCCTCATACTCACTAGTTGTATGATTGAATAAGTCCTTTCTCCTCAGTTTTCTTCATCATTTAATGTTAAGTAAATTGGGGTTATGAAACAAATATGACCACTATGTCTATGGCATGTGACTGCTACTCACAGCTGGTCATATGCCCCAGAGAAATCAGTCAGGGAACAAAGAAAGGTTCCTGAAGTGTTGTATTAATTCGTAATTCCACCAACAATGCCTCAGTGTATATGTCTTTCTACATTTCTTCCAACATTTAATCTTTCTGTAATTTGCCATCTTTGCCAATCGCTAGGTATGAAGGATTATTAACCTCAGGATTATTTTCATTTGCATTTCTTTTCGTAGAGCATTCATTCATGGGGAAAGGGAGGATTTTCCCCCTATTGATGGAATTGGTTCATCAACCTCCACCCATCTCATATTGGTTTTTAAGCATTTAAATCTGGATACTAACTTTCATGAACCCTTCCATACTCTGGATCTAATTAAAGGAACTTTTAGGGAAAAAAGTCAATTTCAAAATGTATCCACTATAAATGTCTTTTTAAAAAATTAAAAGAAAATGTCCTTTTAACTTATAGAACAGTTTATAATCCAAAATGACCCATCGTTCCTAATATGAAGATAGTATTAAAATTAGATGATATAGGGCAGATTATACACAATAAGTTTTTTTTTTTTTACCAATTTCACCACATACACAATCCTCTTAACAGTAAAACAAAAGGAATAAATATCTGTCAAGAAATAATTTTTTTGCTTCTGTTCCATTTATATTATTTTTCAGGCCTCATTCATATATATATATATATATATATATATATATATATATATATATATTTCTATAGCTGATGAGATAACAACCTTCCCACATTACTTAAATAGCAATCCCCATATATTTTACCACATGAAAGACCAATGGTGTTTCAATCAGCTAATAGCACGTATGAGTAGGAGTAATGTGAAATAATGATAAAGAAGTTGGAGCCATTGGGTAATGGGCATTAACTACCTGGTGATTCAGGTAGGTTAGGTGAGTCCTTTCAGCTGGAGGTACATAAGATGGAACATATGTGTCAACATAGCAAAAGTGACCAATAAATGTCCATCAGCACAGCTGGTGACATCAATGGAATTCTGATGGTCTACTTACAACTAACGCATTTGTATACCACTGATATGTGACTTGATGAATTTGTTCTAGTTCCATTTAGGTGACTTAGTATCAAACTGCACTCCCAGCAGAAACTATGGTCCATCTCAGGATCAGGCTGTCCCTTGCTAGAGTTTCCTTTGGGAGAGCAGTTATTTATGAAACATCATGTCACTGGGACAAAGATCAAATTGGAGACAAAACAAATGGTAGGAAGTGGGAAGTGAGTGTATATGTTTCCTACTCCCTTTCCTATTATGAGAAAAAGCTATGTAGCTTCTCCTTTAGTCAATAAACCCTGTAGTTATGTCATTCGAGTAGGTAATGCTTTGTTTGTGTTCCATGAGATGCTAAGGTTGAAGATCACACCCAGCTAAGGAAAGAGTTTCCATTTTGCCCAAAAGCTATGGTAAGGTTTTAATTAAGAGAGAGACATGTTCGATCTGTGCCATTGCAATATGACTTTGTCACCTGTATGGAAGCTGGATTGAAGGAGATAGAGAATGAATGCAGAAAAACCAAAAAGGAACAGGGAAAGGAAAGGAAAGAAACATTTCTTAAGTGACTACTGCATACTAGGTACTACCCTAAGCGCTTTTCAATGAAAACTCCAGGAAGGAGGCGTTATAATAACGACAAATTTTATTATCTCCATTTTTATACTGGAATAAATTGAAACAGAGATGAAATGACTCACTCAGGGTCATACAGCTAGTTTCTGAGGCTGGATTTGAACTCAAATCTTCCTGACTCCAGGTCCAATTCTCTGTCCACGGTGCCATCTAGCTATTACAATGCTCCAGGAGAGATGTGACAGGGGTTTGAAGGAGAATGGTGGCAGTTCCTGAAGATTATTAGTTAAGAATCTGATATCATCTGGGAAATCAATCAGAGCTATGGAGCAAGGGAGGAAATTCTGCATTTAGAGGCTGAAGACCTAGATTTGAATCCTCTCTCTGCCACCTGGTAGTTGTATAATTCTATAGCAGTCAGTAATGTGTTCTGAGACTCAGTGTCTCCATCTGCCAAGAGGAGGAGATGAATTTTCAAGACTAAAACTATGATTTCAAAGCTCCTGCAACTAAGAAGAAATGATTTTAGAAATGGACAGGAAAAGTCTAAGGTCCACAGATCCCAAAGCCAGTCCCGCCTCAGAGAACATCCTACCTGGAAGGATTTGGGGGTTGGCTCATCTTGTTGCATCCTTTTTCATTTCAGATGTGAGAAAGCCTGGCTTTAGATAGATCGAGTGACTCACAGGATCAAAGAGCAAGAATGTGAACCCCAGTTTCTTGGCTCCCAGTCAAACTGCCTTCATTCACTACAGTCACAGAGTCACAGAATGAATCTCAGGGGCCATCTAGCCCAGACCATAATGAACAAGACTCTACTCTGCCACATTCCCAACAAAGGCATTTACTCAAAGATCTCCATGGTCAGGGAGCTCAGTACTTTCCAAGGCAGCCCATTCCATTTGCATGTAAGTCAAGTTGATAAGAAGTTCCCCTTTATATATCACACTGAAAAGTCTCAATTACTCCCACTTCTCCCCTTGGGAATGAGAGTTTGAAGTTGCACGAACATTTGGAACCCTTGTCAAAGGTACTGGTCAATGATGATTAGGCTGTAGGCTTAAGTATGCTGCTCACTACATGTATACTTATATTGTATTTAATTTATACTTTAACATATTTAACATGTATTGGTCAATCTGCCATCTGGGGGAGGGGGTGGGGGGAAGGAGGGGAAAAATTGGAACAAAAGGCTTTGCAATTGTCAATGCTCTAAAATTACCCATGCATATAACTTGTAAATAAAAATAAATAATAAATAAATAAATAAATATTGAAATAAAAGGCTATAATAAAAAAAGTATGCTGCTCACTAATAGAATGATGGCAATTCAGCTGGAAAGCAAGCATCCTTTATTTCAACTCTCAATTGCTGTTTGTTGGTTGTGAAAACCTGAGACCTCACCATCAAGATGGGTATCACAAACTCACCTCCTAGCATTGTAATTGTATATATCACTGACTCGGATTCCATCAGAAAAGTTAACTCTACTACACCTCCAGGGCCTTCATTTTCTCTGCGACTTGGAAAGGCTAGTAACTCAAGAGATAGCTGAAAACAAAGTTGCCCTCCAGGAGTTTCTCTATCAATTTGTTATGAACTCATTTCTCCAAAGGCTCATCTAAGTAGAATGACAGGATGATGAATCTCAAACTGGAAGGGACCTCCTAAGCATTCCATTCCAATAGCTTAATTGTCCAAAGAAAGAAAATGAGGCCCAGAAACTGGAAACTGAGTGGGTGCCCATCAATTGGAGAATGGCTGAATAAATTGTGGTATAGGAATGCTATGGAATATTATTGTTCTGTAAGAAATGACCAGCAGGAGGATTTCAGAAAGGCCTGGAGAGACTTATATGAACTGATGCTGAGTGAAACAAGCAGGACCAGACGATCATTATATACTTCAACAACAAGACTATATGATGATCAATTCTGATGGACCTGGCCATCCTCAGCAATGAGATGAACCAAATCAGCTCCAATGGAGCAGGAATGAACTGAACCAGTTACGCCCAGTGAAAGAACTCTGGGACATGACTAAGAACCATTACATTGAATTCCCAATCCCTGTATTCTGGCCTGCCTGCATTTTGGATTTCCTTCACAGGCTAACTGTATAATATTTCAGAGTCCGATTCTTTTTGTACAGTAAAATAACTGTTTGGACATGTCTACTTATTTTGTATTTAATTTATCCTCTAATATATTTAACATGTATTGGTCATCCTGCCATTTAGGGGAGGGAGTGGGGAGAAGGAAGGGAAAAACTGGAACAAAAGGTTTGGCAATTGTCAATGCTGTAAAATTACCCATGCATATAATAACTTGTAAATAAAAAGCTATTAAATTTAAAAAAAAAGAAACTGAGGCCCAAGAAGTTTAAGTGACTTGACTCAAGTCAAATATATAGGTAAGAAACCTTAAAGGTGATATCCCAACCTGTCTCATCTGACTTCAGAACCAGTGTTCTTTCCATTGCATCACACAGCCTCCTGCAGAGAGGGACCTTGATTTTCTGTTTCTTTTTACCTTAGCACACCCCGAACTGGAGGAGGCATCCATGTTCACCCTGGACCAATGATCTTCATGCTTGTGGATAACAGCTCTTAGGTTTAAAGGAAAAAGGGTGGATTTGGTTGCGTTTCCCAGGAGCGAAGGACTGTCCCCACTCCTCAATGTGCTCTCCTCATGCCTTTCATATCTTCTCAAAATATAGCATGTTAATTGACTATATTTTTGATCATCAATCTGGGCGATCTGTACCACCTGGTAGTCCATAAAGCTAATGACTAGCATTTATCAAACACTTCAGAATATTAATTTGGGAGTTGAGGCGGGGTGGGCACAAGATACACTAAAACTTTTAATATGCTTAACCAAAGAGCTCCAGAGTAATACCAAAAGGACAATTTCAGTAAATGAATGGTTCAGAGGTAGGTTGTGGAGGGCCTTGGTTGGCATAACGGAAATGAGAAAGAGGCCAGTGATTTAGCTTTAATAGACAACTTGTTAATTACACTTACTTATTAGAGCAAGCACCTATTTTAGATAAACTATTATTCCAATTACCATTGGAATGGTGCTGAATTCCAAAAAAGTGGTCTAATGATTGTACACATTGATCCCATATTGAGTTACTAATCTTAGCTTCTTCTTTCAGGGGACTCCCAAAGTGAAAGTATTTAAAATACAATCAATGGATCATTGAAGAACATGAACCCATCCCCTTGGGGTTGTTCTTTTCTTTTCTTTTCTTTTCTTTTCTTTTCTTTTCTCTCTCTCTCTCTCTCTCTCTCTTTCTTTTTTTACTAGTCTTAAGTAATTAAAAAAGGAAGGACCATTGGAGCTTTGGCCTAGAGCGCCAAATCCATGGGCTATGCATCTTCCCTGAAGCTTACTATCCACAAACCTTCCATTCTATTCTTCCACCAGGCTTGAGACTTGACTTTAGTTCCATGAATCCGGTGCCCTTGCTGATTTCCCCTTCTCTGCTCTCTCCTGGAAGTTACCAGCCGTATCTCTGTCACTCTCACTTTTCATTTCTTATTCAAAAACTGGCATCAGGACTATATTTGGGAGGAGAAATCTTGATAATGCCAGGAATCCCTCTTTGGAAACTTCAGCTTTTTCTCCACGTCAGAGGCCAAGGGGATCCTCTCTGCCTGACAGTGGACTTTCTCCTCCTCCAGAACTAAAGGAAATCACTATGAACTCAAGAGAGGGAAAACAAACAAATAAATGTGTGCAGGGGGAAGGAAGAGAGAGAGACAGAGACAGACACCGAGACACACAGAGACACAGAGGGGGAGAGAGCACACAAGGAAGTGCCCACAAAAGATGTCAATCTGTTTTGTGTAGCTGATGGTAGGTGGACATTCTTATTCTTGTTACCCTGACTCCCTTCAATGGGTACACTGATCTGTTCTCTTTGGTACTGTACACTGAAACACCACTTTTGAACTTCATGAACAGTTCTGAACTTCACTAACTTCTTTAAAAGAGCAAGGTCTGCACTGCACCACAGTGACCAAAACCATAGATTTAGGAGAACAGGGTAACTTGACTTTTCAAATGAATTTTCTTTTCCTTCTTGTTCTCTCCAACATTCAGGGGGGAGAGGGAAAGGCTCCCTTCTTGAAACTTAAACCAAAATATGCTCCAGATAACATGAAAGCACTCCCCATGACTCCAACATAAGGAATAGCTGATATGATATCCTGAGGCTCAAAAAGAACCAAGTATTGGCTCGACTTTTGAAGTTAAATTTAATAAAACTATGAGGTAGTATTCCAGTTGTGAATTATTAGTGAAATACATTGAGTGTGAAATACATTAAAACTGTGGCAAAAGTGGTATGCTTTGAAAGAGTTCAAATGATAAAAATGGCAGAAGTAGTCTAATTATTTTTAACTTTGACTAGGCCTCATTTTCCTAAGTCAGGCAGACCCAAAAGGAGGTCAGCAGAAGATGTGTATTCAAACAATAGCCTAGGAAGCCTTCAAAAGCATAGGAAAATTTGACTGTAGTTCATTCTGTTGGGGGGAAGGGAGGGAGAGCGGGCTAAGAGTGGGAGTTAATATGTTTTTAAATGAGAAAACACAGCAGAGAAAGCCAATGAACAAACTGAAGCAACACTGCCCAAAATGGCATGCGCCAAATAAGCAAGAACAGTAAGTAGTGGGCAGCTAGCTGGCTAAGTAGATATGAGCATGGGGCCTGGAGTTGGGAAGACTCATCTTCCTGATTTCAAATGGGGCCTCAGACCCTTATTAACTGTGGGACCCTGGACAAGTCACTGAACCTGATTTGCCTCAGTTTCTTCATTGGCAAATGAGCGGGAGAAGAAAACGGCAAACCACTCCAGCCATTTTACTGAGAAAACTCCAAATGAGATCCCCAAAGAGCCAACAGACTGAAATGACTCAACAACAGTAAGCAAGTAGCTTTGACATCCCTGACACAAAGTATAAAAAAGTCTATTGGCCAAAGGCACTGGGCCCCCAGTTCAAGACTTGTGCAAACAGGATTCGGGCCATGAGGAAGCCTGGCCTTCAAAAAGAGAGGGCTAGGGCCTTCCATGATCCATGATCCCACTGCTACATAAGCAAAACACCATCGCCAATGAGACAAAACAAAAAACGGTACAGCAATTTGTGAGCTAAATCAAATCGAGGGAAAGAAAGTATAGATGCAACATAGCTCTTCACAATGCATGACAAAAAATGACTTTTCCTAATGTATCCAAGGTTCTGATGCAAGGTACGCCTTAACAATGAGAAACAAAACAAGCAAAAAATCTCTAGCATGTCTGCTACTGATCAGAGGATGCTGAAAATCTTGAAAGCCTTCAGGAAGAGGCTGGATCCCCATTTGGTGAAAATGTTCCACTAGGGGGATTTCTCCTCCCCTGGGTTTCACTAGCTAGCTGCTGGGGTCCCTTCTAGGGGACAGTGTGTGATTCTGAGTCAGCAGCCCAATGGTTTAAAAGTCAACATGGAGGATTTGGTAAGTAAGAGGATTAGAAAGACACAAAAATAAAGCATCTGATATAATAGTTATACTTTTGGAAGGGAGTTGGAAGGAGAGAAGAAGGTCCAGGGAGTGGTAGAGGCTTGTGGTTTCTTCTGTGTAATAATGCACATGTCACTTTAGGGACTGCAAAATGCTTTACAAATGCTGTCTCCTATTATGCTCAGAGCAACTCCGGAAAGTAGGTGCTACCATTAGGCTCATTTTACAGACACAGAAGTGAAGTGAATTGCCCAGAGTTACAGAGTACAAGAGCACCTGGGGATGGATTTGAACTCAGATATTCCACGGAGCTCTCTTTGCATCGTGCCAAGGTGGCCTGGAACTGCTAGTCTCAAAGAGTGGTGCTCTGGCACTTGAGAGTTGAAGAAATGACTTGCTCAGAGTCACAAAGCCAGCATGTGTCACAGGTGGGACTTGAACCCAGGTCCACTCTCTATCCACCCTGGCACTCTGACTCTCTTACCATCATATATAACTAAGTGTGTACATCCTAGCAGCTGAGTTCATGTGGCTGAGGAGTGCTTGGGGGAAAATGAGCCTTTTTAAGAAAGCAAAAAAATCAAAACAAAGCAAACAATCCAGTTGCTCAAACCCATGTACTTTCTTAAGCATTATAGATCCCAACTAAGTGTTTATGCAGATAAAGTCAGTGCAGATCGATCAGGGTCAATTTAATTAGTTTGACATTAGCTAGGATAAAAGTGCGCCTTCCTCTGTAGCTTCACAACACTACGAAAGAGAACTTTCCTTCCCTTAAGTTTTATTAAATAAGTAAGAGACAGTTCTCAATTTTGTTAATGAGAATTGAAGCAGGGGATAAATGAGAAACTATCCTATTTACAAGCCATTTTGGGGCAAGCCGTCATGACACAATTAGACACGGTGCAATATGAGGCATTAACGAGATTGGCTTCAGAGAGCAACTAATAAAAACAACACACAACAGTCCCGTGGATTTTAATATCAGCAAAAGCTGAAGATGAGCTTAATTAAATCTATTAGCAAAAGGAACGTTTTACAGAAAAGTGACTAGAAAACATCAAGGACAAATCATACCGAGAGTGCAAATAGTTTTCTTTTGATGGAGACGAGCCACATTCATTAGGTGCGGAAGCTGCCATATTTGGTTTCTTTTGGTATTTCCACTGCAGTATATTAGGGTGAGTTTAGAAAACCCCCAGTAGATCCAATGTGGACTCCTGGGATGAATTTCTCCTCTATTCAGCCTCTGAATGAAATATCTGATGTAATTGGCCAGTCTTGGCTTCTTTACACCAGCATCTGTTTCATCTTGGAAGCTCTTGCCCCAACAGGGTCACTTATGATTCTTATCTTTATTAAATCCTCACCATTTAAAATGTGAAGGCAGCAGCTGTACTTCATATTCTGGGAAGTCTTTATGTTGGTGACCTTATGAGCTTTTGGCTTCATGGCCTTTCGGATGAGGGATGGCGCCCAACGTGGGAATGGACGAGAGAGGCCGATTCGCGGCCGTAAACAGCAAAGAGCTCCCGAGATTTACCATCACGAGATGTTGAGCAAGAATAAAATGAAATCATCATCATTATTTAACTAGTGTCAAAGAAGATGTTTCTGGCATTTTTCCAAGCACAGAGGAAGTTTTTCCTCTAAAAACCCTTGGCATGATTTGCCCTCAAAGGTAAAATTCCAAAGCACCATAAAGAATACATGTGTCAGTCATGAGAGTGGACCTCGAGGGTTCCCAGCAGGCTGGCAAGCCGGAGGCTAAACACATGAAGGTCTAGCAAAGTAATAGAGTATTACTGCTTTTTTGAAGGAAGGACCAGTTAGAAGTCAAAGCAACATGCTGGAGATGGCCTGTATGAAGTGATGACGACACATGTGTATGTGTATGTCTGTGTATACAAAGACACACATATATAATGCAACAAATACACACACGCGTGCACACACAACACATGTATATATATACACCCACATGTGCACAATATACCTTATTTTGTGTGTATATGGATGCGACATTTATTCCTCATGGATCTGGTATAGCCCACTTCTCCATAATTGTTCACATGCCATCTTTCTTCATTAAACTGTGAGTTCCTTGAAAGCCAAGACCCTTTTTCACCCTTCTTTGTATCTCTGGTGCTTAGCACAGTGCCTAGATAGAAGACACAATCCATATTTACTGACTAAAATATAACTAGATTATATGCAAAGAAAATGTAAAGGAATTAATGGGATGTACTCTGTATAGGGTTTAACTGTTTGCTGGGAAGTTATCCATTGCACTGCCACAAAAATGTAGCCCTAAAATTCATTTGTAATATACCAAAACAATTTTTACTAAAATAAAACAGTGACAAGAGAAGATGGGGACCTTCATGTGAGCCTGTCCACTATACCAAAGACTGGCAGGAGAAATCTCTAGGAGATTAGAATCATGGCTCATCTTTCAGTTAACACTTGCGTGATACAGGGGGAAAAGTCAGGGAGTGGCTCAGAACCAAGAGCTTTATGTCCTTATTCAATGACCTTCAATAAAAGCTGTAAATCTCCATGACTCAGTCTTGCCATATGGAAGACAAAGATCATGTCTCGACCCCTCCCCCAACTCCAGCTAGAAGAGCTGCTGAGAGAATCGATATTTATTTCGAGATCCATTTTAGATACTTTTAGAAAAGGATTAGACATCCAAATATTTTATATTTTAATCTCTGGAATAAATAAGCGGGTACCGTTATGACTCTCCCCAGCATGTGCAATGCACAACAGTGGTTGGCACCAAAGCAGAGTAATTAATATACTATCTCGCCCTGTCAAAAAGGAAGAAACTGAATGACAGGCCACATTTAAATGCCAAGTACAATCTTTCCATCTGAATATCAGAACGACTGATTTATGCCGGGCACCAGAATTCTACTCTAACCCCTCCCCAACCCCCATCAATTTCAAAAGCAATCATTACTCCTGCAAATATGGTAGTGTCAGTTTATCTTCTGATGAAGAAAACTATTGATTGGAGTGAAAGTGGGAAAGAATGGCATTTCTGCTTCTGGTGACAATGTAATAAAGACTGTATCTACGAGCCTTAAAAGCCTTTGTGTACCTCACAAAAGAAGGTAAAGCTGGTAAGGCCCTAATTAAGCAGGGCAGATCTTTGAGGCCCAGAAAGAGAGGGGAGGGGAGTCTCGCTATCACAGTCTGACGAACAACAGCACACGTCTCCAGAGGAAAGCCATTTGAAAATTGCTTCTGAGGTTTTGTGGATCTTTTCTGTCATAAATGGACTTTCACAACTTCTCCTCTTTATTTACGGATATTATTTCAAAGGCTACAGGTAACCAACCACACAGCTTGATTATCAAAGCTGCCATAATTGGATTCAAGCAGGCCATAGATTAGAATCATGAATTTTTTCCCTCTGGCTCAGGAGCTCTCCTGATGCTGTTTGGGAAGAGGTTAGGATCATTGGGAATGCTGAATAATCTCAAATGCAACCTTTCCCAGGGAAGTCTTCTGACTTTATTCTGAGCCCAGCTCACCGTCCAGCTGCAATACCAAGCAAGATATGTTCAGCAACACAGCCATTAAATGGGCTATGTGCTATCATCTCATCAATGTGTACCATCCACCCATTCTATTTTTTCTGGTATAGATGGTTAGAACAATCTTATTTTCATTACTATGAAAGCACTGTCATGTTCTCGAGCTCAAAGCAATCAATAGTGCCTTCAGGGATCCCAGATGGTTTTGCTGTCCTAGATGCATATTTCTTGAACCCAAATGTACTCTGAGTGATGTTGCATGTCTGGAAATCATAGAATACTACAATACTAGCAGGAAAATTCTAAATGATGGAAAGATGATGGTTTCTGTAATTAGTTGGTAACATGTTACCTGCAATGAATTTCTATCAAAGTTTGTTTTAATCCCTCTCATACTGTTTCTCCAGGATACCATTACTTCCACTATCTATTTGTCTTTCTGCCACACCCATATCAGGTCACTGCCTCGTTCTTCCAATGGCTCTTCCTTGACAATTCGGGTCTCAATCGTCCCCACCTATACTGTCCTAATACTGGTGTCAAAGTCATTTCTCCCCAAGTGCATGGGCTCTTCCATACCAAGTCAAATTTCTTCTCTTCACCTGATTTGCGTTTAAGTTCCCCACAGGCTCTGGAGTGCTATGATAAATTGCAACACAAGAAAAAGACTACGGGTGTCTGAACTAACACTGAATTAGATATAATAGAAATAACACCTGTATTGGATTCATGATGTGTTAAACTTCTATATGGGAAGTAAGGAAGATCAGAAGGAAGGTGGGAGGGAGAGAGGGAGGGAGGGATGGAAGAAGGATGAGAGGATGGGAGGAAGGAGGGGCAAATTCCTATTTGGGGGCTAATAAGTTAAGGGAGAATTTGAGGGTGGATCCAAGCCAATTTCACTATATTCTTCACCTAGTTATGGTAGGAACTGATTCAGTCAACTCCTTTGATCTGTAGGGGTTTGCTGGCTGCCAGGACATGACCTGCATGCAAGTATCAAGTGGGAAAAAAAGGCCTCTCTTCCTTTCAGTGATTTCTTTAAGCTTTAGCTAATGTGTTTTCTTAAGCTTTAGGATGGTGTCATCTTCACTTGAAATTGTTAAATTTCAGACATATAGCTATATTATTATGAATTCCTTTTGATAGAATTAGACTATCATTAACAGGTAATGAGGGGAACATTACTGACTCTGCGAAGATTTCCATCCTCCAGGATTTTAATCTAAATTAAACTTTGGTCTGACTTAAAAGAATAAATTGTCTCTGCAGCCTCCCGTCTCCTTGGTGACACTTTTTATTTGTACTTTGCAATGTTAGGAGGGGAAACTTGCTTAACGTTTGGGACTTTATGATATTACTTTCCCAAAGTACAAGATACTGAATGATGATAGAAGGAAAGAAAAAGTATAATATGTCCAGTGACAGGAAGCACGGTTGGATGATCAGGGAAAAAGTAAGTGATCAAATGACAGAAAGAGCAACAAAGAAGTACATAACTCCATACTTCACATGAGTATTCTAAATCATGGTGTAAAATGTGAACCCTATGAACATCCTAAAATATGGGAGAAGCTTTTAAAGTAAATATTCTGGTCATTAGACTACCCTTTGCAAGTTAATTTGGAGTATGAAAAGCAAGGGAGAGTCCCAGAGATGCGAGTTTCTTTGCCCACACCAAGAAAAAGAAACTAGAATCCAGTTTCTCTCCTATTTGATATGACCACAAAGAGAACTGAATGGCTATTTGACAGAAACAGGATATTTTTTTAAAGCCACAAAGATGTTAATGGAGGGCAGTCACATAAATGGCCTGGAACATAAAAACAATCCTCATCTTGGAAACTAGTCTAATGCCTGGGTCGCTGAGAAGCAATGATATCAGATCCTTTAAAGCACAATGTCCAAGGCCACCTCTACTGTGAGATCCCTTGTGATCTTTTCCATTGTTGGGCCTGCCTCCCTCCCTCTCCAGATGACTTTGTATTCTTTTCTAGGTACCTTGTTCTGACTGTTCTGTATACAGGCTGCTCCTGTCCCTGGTCTAATTTAGGATGCTCGAAAGCAGGACTGTTCTGTCCTTGTATCCATCTACAGGGTCCAACACAGTACCCGGCAAGCCACAGTCACTTAATAAAAGCTTGCTGAATTGGAATGAATGAAAGTGGGCCGGGAAGAATCCATAAGTAACATACACACATATAATATCATCAGGGGAAGAGGAGGGAAAGAAAGGGAAAATCTGGCAACATGACTTGGGAGAAGGTTTAGCTTCTCTTTTCTGAGTGGAAAAGAGATGACCAGGGTCTACTTAGCAGACCTACCTTTCCACACACAGTTGTTTCAACTTTGAATCCAAGCACACGAGTCAGGGAAAGGCAGATCTGGCTTCTTGTCAAAGGCTTTGAGGAGGAACTGAATTCAAGGCAAGCATTTTTCCTCCAATGTTTCAAAAGTGTGTTATTATTAACATCTACCAGACCTGTGACTGATGCAAAGGTACAGGAGTGTGGGCATAAGGAAAGAGGGACCGGAGTGGGGGAAACTGTTTTACTTCTAACTTGCTCTGCACTCTTCAGCTAAAAACGTTTCCTCTCTGGGGCTCATTGTCTTGTATGAAAACTTCAAATATTCTATTATATTTTCTTAAAAGCACGAAGTACTCCCTGAATCTCTCCTTTCCACAGCTCTCCATGGAGAGTCTTGTGTTTGCTGAAGACCCACCTTCCTCTTCTCATACCCACTTTTACTGCTAGAATATTTTTCTTTTAGATGACATCCATACTTTCTGGAAGCAGGTAAGATGAATACAAAATCAATCGGCAAGCATTTAGTAAATACTT
This sequence comes from Sarcophilus harrisii, assembly GCF_902635505.1. Classification (NCBI taxonomy): domain Eukaryota; kingdom Metazoa; phylum Chordata; class Mammalia; order Dasyuromorphia; family Dasyuridae; genus Sarcophilus; species Sarcophilus harrisii. Next base: position 63,523,563 of record NC_045432.1, read on the forward strand.
TGTATGTGCCAGGCGCTGTGCCCAGATGTGGGGATACAAAAAAATGACAGTCCGTGACCTCAGGAAGTCTATGTCATGGAAAGGGGAAACAACACGTAGCTGGGAGTTGTGGCCAAAAGAGCTTTGGAATCAAAGGGGTCACAGGGCCTGTGAGGAGAGTCTTACAGTAGGAGATTGTCACACCCTCTCCAAGAGATATAGCACTATTCATTTCATTATTATTATTATTCATTATTGATATTTATTATTATTATTCAAAGGATATAAAAGAGGGAAGGAGAGAATGAGAATGAACATTTTCTGAAGAGCCTACTATGTGCTACAAGCCTACTACAATCTCATTTGATCCTCACAACAATGCTGTGAGGTAAGTGCTATCATCCCCATTTGGAAGATGAGGAACCTGAGACAGAGGTTCTGGGACTTTGCTAGAGTCACAGTCAGTCAGTATATGTATCTGACCTCAGGTCTTTCTTCCTGGCTCTATGGCCTAATATAGGGCATAGCCCTTATCTCTCAAGTCTCATACTTAAAGGAATTAAATGAACCAACTTGGTTGTTAAAAAAAAAATAACTATGTAAGCTTAGCCTACATACACATCACTCTGCTGTGAGATTATTGGATTTCAATAATTTTAGAAGCTGTATAGAATTGACTCAGAGAGAGACAGAGAGACAGAGACACACACAAGCAGAGATGGGGGGGAGATCATTATCCCCGGGACACATCCATCTCTTTTGAAAAAGGTCTTACAATGCAAACTCATCAAAGGTTTGGCTGGCTGCCTGAATATGCCTAGGCTTGAACATTTATGGAGACTTTGTACTTACCACAACAGATAAAATAATTCCTGGCAGAGAATTTGTAGACAACAAGGCAAACATTTCCTCTTCTGGGCCCGCTGCAGAGACCCACATCTCAACATGCTATTCTCTTCCTTGTTAAGTTCCTTATTGCATGTTCAGGAAGGAATCTGAACTGTTAGGACTGGGAGGGAGTTTCCACATGGGTGAGAGTATCCAAAACACATAAATGAACAGAGGAAGAAACTGAGGTCCATCGAGAGAAAAGAAGTCCTGTGAGGCCCTCCAGCATCTCGGTGCTGGAGCTGGAACCCAAACTTAGCATGCTTTCTACGTTACTGTGGTGCTCATGGCTGGCCCCATCTGGGTCAAATAAAAGTGCTCACGAATGCCAGCTTAGAGCCCAAAGTGGTGATGGACACATTCTTTCTTTAATCAGGGATGAAATCGCACTGAAGAAAGAAAAATGTTTGGTGGGACAGATCCATTTTTTAAAATTTTTTTTAATTAAATAACTTTTTATTGACAGAACCTATGCCAGGGTAATTTTTTTACAACATTATCCCTTGCACTCACTTCTGTTCCGATTTTTCCCTTCCCTCCCTCCACCCTCTCCCCAAAGATGGCAAGCAGTCCTATACATGTTAAATAGATTACAGTAGAGGACAGATCCATTTTTTTTGAATGAGGAGCAGAGGTAAAATGGAAAATTATATCCTAGTAAACCCAGAATTTACTATCTCTATGTTTAGAATACTGCACTGGGTGCAGGGCAACAAAGACTAAACCAAAGCTGTTGGGATGCTCCAGTAGCCTCTGTTCAGCTGGGGAGGCTTCTAGGAAGTAATGGAGAGGGAAGAAGCACACAGCCTCCACAGTAACTCCAACAATGTCAATATAGAAAAATGGAGAGGCACAAAGCTCAGGTTTTACCCAAAGGACAGTGCTGTGCCCAAATTAATAAAGTTAAAAGCATGAATTCTTCTTTTCTGCTGACAAATGGCAAATAGCCCTAGTAACAAATGGCCTGGATTATCAGCCCCAATTCCTCTATTAGGAGGTTCTACTTCATCAGTTTTTTGGAGTTTTCTTGACTCTTCATTGGAAAATATATTGATAGAAAAGCAACAAAAAGTCAACATTTTCTCTCATGTGCTTGAAAGACAAAGACAGCCCATTACTCACTGGCATAAATAAATTAGGGTCTGGTATTTAATGCTAAGTCTGTTCATTCTAAGCATGGTTCAAGAAAACTCCAAATATCATCTTTATAAATAAATCTGAGTATGAAGGGAAAAAAAGAAAAAAAAAATCTCTCTTCAAAGTCTGCTCTGGAGTTAACATGACAATATTTATTCAGAACACACACAAGCCTCCAGATTTATTGGACTTATGCTGTGAAGAGAGGATGTTTAAGATGAATGAGAGTGCCTGGAAGTGCCCTCCCCACCTTCTAGAGCAAAGACATATTTCTGACCACATGCGAATGTTCCTTCGCCCCCTCCCACTGGGTCTTGGTAGCCTAGCAATGATTCCCTAGTCATTTGGACAGCCGTGCTTCATTAGCACAAAAGAAAAATAAAAGGAGAGGTACATTAATATTATAGCATTCTGTGTCAGAGCCTCATAAATGAAGGGGAAAAAAAATTCTGTTCCAGCTAGAGGAAAACGCATGGGAAAGGCAGGATGGCCAGACAAGAGTTCCCATGACAAAAAGCTGTTGGTTTTAGTGGACTACAAGCTCGATAGGAATCAGCATAATAATAAGAGAAATTACATGGTAATGGAAAGGATGGCTTTAAGCAAAGTTTATGGCTTCTGAAAATAAGGGGGTGTCAGTCCCTCTGGTCTTTATGGCTTTATGAAGGACTCAGAACACATCTAGAAAAAGATGCTGAGTTATGAGTGGCACAAGCTGCAAATCATCCAAAGTGACCTTGATGGTGAAGGTACTGGCAACCAGGCTGTGAGTCGGTCACTTAAGGAAGAGAATTAGGATCCCAGAAAATCTTGACCATTGACACTGTGTTGTTCAGTCACATCTGACTCTTCACGACCCCACAGACCACTGCGTGGCAGGTCCTTCTCTATTTCATTATATCAAAGTCTGACCAAGTTCACATTCGTTGTTTCCATGACACTATCCATTCATCTCATCCTCTACCAAGCCCTTTTCCTTTTGCCTTCAATCTTTCCAAACATCAAGGTCTTTTCCACGAGTCTCATCTTCTCATTATGTGGCCAAAGTATTTAAAGCTTCAGCTTCAGTATGTGATCTTCCAGTGAATAATTGAGTTACTTTCTTTAATGTAGTGACCATTGAGGACACTGGTCTTAATCCAAACGAATGAAAATGAATAGCAAGAAGACTCAAGTTTTATCCTGGGGTTCACATTTTGACTTTACTGACAAAAGATGGAGGAAGCACGATTAGATAGATAGCAGAGGGAGGGGATTGTAGTGGACTACAGACTCAGTAAGATGCAACTGTAATAGCTCGGCCAAATAAGCTAACATGATTTTGCGCTACCTAAAGAGAGAAATAGCAGGAATAAAGAGGTGAGTGTCAGATAACATGCAAAGTATCATGTTCAATTTGGGGTGTCACATTCTAGAAAGGATATCGGTAAACTGAAGAACCTCAGAAGGTGAACAAAGAGAAAAAAAGGGAATTGGAGCACCATGATGAGTTAAAGCAGAAAAGAGAAAGTAGATGGGGAACTGGTAGTAGATGACTCTAAGTACTTAAGAGGCTCTGGGTGAGCAAGGGCCATTACTTGTGACCTCCTTGGGCCCAGAGGGCCAAAGTAGGAGCCACTGAGTGGAAAAGAAAATGAAAAAGACAGATACGGGTTTGAGGTCAAGAAATCAAGCAACCGAGGAGAGCTGTGTAACACTGGCAGGGATTTCACCAGAAAATCGGGGATTTCTCTTTTGGATAGGGAGGGAGTCTTTAAGCAAAATTTGGCCACTTAAGGTGTTGGATGAGTTGTAGGAGTCTTTTTTTTCTTGTGGTGGGTTAGGCTAGATCATTGCTAAGATACCTTTCCAATGCTAAGATTGCCAACCTGGCAAATAAAAGTCTGTCATGATAGAAGGTATGGCTTAAGATGGACAAGGCTTAATAGATGAGATGGTGGATCAGAAAGTCTGCAGACTACTCTTTACATTCTGCCTCTGAAATGGTCTGATTGTGTGGACCTGGGTGACTCAAGAAACTCTATCCTGACTCAATTTCCTCATGAATAAAAAGATGACAGCACTTTCTGCTTCCATGGTGATGTCATAAGACAAGCACCTCAATTTGAAAGTTCCCCAAGATGGGAGTGAGACTAAGGCAAAGTCTACCCAGCTGCAATAATTCAGGGCAGTCATCCCTTCCACATCTCATCTGTCCACATCAGGACTTTTCCAACTACATTCTCATAAGTTGGCAGAAGAAATTAAACGGGAATTGTTTGGGAGCTTTGCAGAAGCCACAGATGACACAGAACAAAGTTTAGAAACTCAAAGATGCATCGAATCTATGTATCGTATTATATAATAGCAATATGTTTTATGTTTTAATGCTGTAGTAATTCAGGCTTCTCTTCCGGCACGATGGAAGTGCCCGAAATGTTATGTGGATGTTTCAGATTCTGAGAGTGCTGCGCCTTGAACCCCCACAATGTGGATGGGATAACTGTACTCATCTCAAATAGTGACATGGGAAGATTCTGTGAACCCCTCCCATGGTTTCCTTCTTTGCAAAGTGAGGGTGATAATAATTCTTACACCACAAGTTTGTGAAGGAAGATCAAATGAGAAAAACTGTAACACAGTAGCAAAGCAAGAAAATGTTAACTCCTATCATTATTCCTATTAGTGCTCCCTTGCTCAGGTTCTAAACACTAGTCAAGGATTTCAAGTTTGGCATAAGGAGTTGCTTTTAGCAATGAAATCCCAGATATCTGAGGTGGTCAAGTGGCATGGTGGGGAGAGCACTGTGCTGGAATAAGAAGGATTCAAGTTACTCACTAGGTGTGTGACCCAAGGAGATACATTTCACCTCAGTTTCCTCATTTGTAAAATGGGGATGATAAAAAAAAAAAAAAAAAAAAAAACAAACCACGGTTACTGTGAGGAAACAATGAGCTAATAATTGCAAGGTGCTCAGTCCAGAGCCTGGCCCACAGGAAGCACTACAGAAATGTTAACTATTATTATTCTTACTATTATTTTTGTTTTCTGGGGAGCCATTTACAATAGTCCTTACTTTAAATTGAATGAGCAAACTAGAATGGAGCCAAGAAGATCAAAAACAGTAGCAGACTGGAGGCAGCTGAATGGTCCCTCCCTCAGAATCAGAGGCGTTGGCTTCAAGTTCCACGGCTGTCCTTCCAATCTGTGTGATCTTGTAAAGTCACTAGGCCTTTTTGGTGGAGATTCTGGATTTGTAAAAATCAAAGGGGTTGAGCTTCTCTGGGAGGTGATGTCCTCTTTGGAATGGTCATGCTATAGATGGAACTCTATGAACTTCCCAGCGGATGTATATTTTCTTCAACATAAACACCAGAACTGAGGCACTGATTCTCTGTCACAATCCACGAGTAGGTGGGAACGGTGCTCAAGGACAAAGAGAGTGTCCAAAGAATCAAAACGTCCAGAAGCTCGAAAGGCAGTGGAGAAGTCTAGAGGGGAGGCAGTAGCAAACAGGCTGTTTGGTTTGCCTCCATCATCATAGTTTTCATTGTGCCCTGCCCAGGACAAGCTCATCAGCAGGAAACTGATCATCAGTGAGATGGGATGGCTTCAGCTTTGCTACTCACACAATCAGCATCAGCATCCTTAGTTCCTTCTTCCTCTTTGATTAGGGGGTCAGAAGGTAGGCTTTTTCTATTCTATGGCTTCCCTTTTTATAGGGCTCAAAATCCCCAACATGTCTCTTGTTGCCGCCAGCTGCTGTGGTTTTGACTCTACTATCATCTTCATGATGTTCCTGTGTCCAGGTACCCTCTGCCTCTCCCTCCTTACTCCCCTCCATTTTCAGCTCTCTTTCCCCCCTCCCCCATTAGGCTGTAAGGTTCTTAAGGGCAGGGATTGTCTTTTTTTCTCTTTTTTTCTGCTCCCAGAGCTTAGCACAGTGCCTTACACATGGCAGGCACTTCATGAATATTCATGACATCCTATTACACAGAGTATTAGCAGTGATGCACTGGCCAGGCTATGTGGTATCACATGAGTGCTACAATGGGAGACATAATATCAGCTCTATCACTAATTACTCGGGACTGTGGCAAGCCACTTAACCTCTTTGGAACTCCTCATCTGTAAAAACAGAGGCTTGGTCTACTTAACTCCCTATAGCTCAAAATCTAAGACCCTGTGATTTGAATCAACTATACTACATAAGGACTATAAAAGATCCAATAAAAGGGATGTAAGGTAAAGCAGGTGGGCCAGTCATGTCATGAAAGTCAGTGAGAACAGAATGACTTTCCGTGTGTTCTAATAAACCAGTATAATAACCTTTAAGAGATCTGGAAAAGTCTTCAGAGCTGTGGGTGAACAAGAATGATGCAATCTGCAAGGGCATGATTACCCACAATCATGAGGTTAGGAAGGCACTGAACCTGAAGTCCACCAGCATTAATAAAAAGTATGTTCTCTGAAGGCAGGCCCTGTTTCATTTCTGTTTCTGAATCACACGTATCTAGTAGAGCATTTCTACATCATTGGAAGCCAAAGACTGCTTGTTGAAATGAAGTGAACCCAGGGAATACGAGGAGGTATGTGAGAAACAATCCTTTCCTTTGGGAACACATAATCTACTCGGGCAGGCAAGGCAGCCAAAAGACAAACTGTCCCAGGTGTTGTATGATCAAAGCGGAAATTCTTTGTAAATTTTAAAGGATGCTAAGGAATTGGGGGGGGTAGGAGTAACAGAAGAGACTACAACTGGGATACGGGAAGGAGACACGCAGACTTTGTGAAGATTTTTCACCTGGATGAATCCCATTAGATTGGAATAAAGCCTCCAAGGATGGCAAGTCTCGTGACCCTCCCTACTTTTTTTCACTAATAAGGTGATGAGTCTCCTCAAAAGAAATGAAAATTTTAAATCAGGGAACAAGATGACTCCCATCCACACCAATGAGAAATACTATAGCAGGAGGTTCCAGAGTTGGAAATTACAATGGTACTACACTAATCAAGTCAAGTTTCTGGTTTTCCCACCCATATAATCCTTAGAGTTAGGTATTTTCCTATGGTTCATTTTAAAAGCTCATAGGCAAAATCTGAGACCCCCTCAAAAGTCTTTATCCATATGTCCCTAAAAGAAGAAAAGCAAAAAACCCCTCAAAACTTGCTCTACCTCCTGCTGCTAGTTCAGGTACATTTCACTCAGCTTTCATGCTCGTATCAATTTATAACAGAAACTTTAGGTTTTCTTCCCCAGAAAAAAGTGGTTTTTGAATCATGTGATCAACCAGCACATGGGTTACTTATATATTTAGAAACAGTGTTCTAAATCTGAAGATCTGAACTGTTTCCAAAGCTCTTTCAGTTGAAGACAATCTTGGCATCCAGCACCAGGCATACAGTATGTTCAGATGATCCTTGGCCTGGTAGGAATTTAGTATTTGTGGCTTTCTTGTTATATTGCCATACTTTTTACTCCTTAGTTTTCAATCTACATATTCTCTGATTTGCTGTTGGTAACTCCATTGGTGTTAGTTGGTCTGTTCTGAGCTGCTTCTAAAAAATTAAAACCTCAATCCATCCCCAAGAGTTACGTGGAGAAGGTAAGTATTCAGAGTCCAAATGTGGCCCTCTTGGCTACAATATATTGCATACATCACCTAGCCATCCACAATAGCATACCAGGGTCTACACAGAGAGGAAAATAAAAATATATCACTGGTGCTTCTCCCCTTCCTCGTTCTTTTTCTTCATTAACACTTTGAGAATCTGTGAATGAGGCAATGTGGATACTCTCAAATAATGTAGATTATGATTCCTCAATAACTTAGTAGATGGCCTTTGACACTTATTGTGGCCCAAAGTTCAACACCCAAGGGAGAAGCAGGTTAAGTCTCTCCAAACCAGCCCTTACTAGGTATTAGCTGACTTGGCTATCCACCACGTAGCCTACACTTGGAGCCTTTATTGTTTAGTGGCGCCTACCAGAGTTTGGGCTCCACAAACATATCTTTTGTCACTGTTCTCTACATGGGGCTAATCCCCCTCATCACACATGGGATCTCTAGCTCCCATCAATGAGCAGCTCAAAGGCCACCCACCACCTGCTTGAGGCCTTTCCTTATTACCTCATCTTATAGAACTCCAAGGAAAGACATTTCTATTTTGTGTGTGTGTGTATATGTGTCTTCATAGTTACATAGTTACAGACATAGGTGTATATACGTGGGTGCGTATTTGCTTATCTGAATACGTATTATTCCATTCTCCTTCGTCTCCCAACCCCAGGGCCTCCTCACGTAAACTGGGTTAGTGATTCTCAAGGTCCTAAATTTATGCTAGTGTAATTTTTACTTAGAAGTTATTGGAACTGCCCTTGAGACTTAATTAGCTCAGGCAGTTTTGTCTCCAAGCATCTATCAAGTGCTTACTGTGTACAAAGTACTGTCTAAGGTGTTGAAGACAGAAGGGTAATGAATGAAAATATCTACCCACAAACAGTTTACATTCTAAAGGAGACGGTGCCAAATATATATTCTCTGTACATATTTTTGTATCAGAATAATTACCAAGAGAATAAACATACAAACCAATTTGTTGCCATCTCTTTTTATTTCTGCCTTCAAAGTATCTGTTACATGTACCCGATCCTGTGTTTTTACCTTGCTCCCGTGCCGATACAGTCCATCATTGCCACATAGCTGCCCCCTTGCAGGAGCCTTTGGGGTGGTCTTCCTGCCTCCACTATCTCCCCACTTCAGTTCAGCTTCCATTTAATTGCTAAATTGATTTTCTCATCAAGTCATCATCATTCTCATCCCACTCCATGATTTCTGCTGGCTCCCTATTGCCTCTGGGATCAAATATCAAACGCTCTACTTGGCTTTTAAAGCTAATCTTAATGCAGCCCACTCCCACCTTTTTTCGACTCCTTATCCTGCCTCCCCCTTCACATACTTTACAATTCAGAGACACTGACCTTTCTGCTCTTCTTCTCACACTATATGGTACTCTGTCAGCCAGCTCCATGCTCTCTTTTCCCAGGCCATCTGCTATGTCTGGGATGCTCTCCCTCTTCCTGAACCTCCTGAGTTTCTTCATCTCGTGCAAGAAGTCTTTGCCGTTTCCCTTATGGCTGGGGACTTTTGTCTACCTTTACCTCCCATTAGTTTGAGATATATCTTACTTACATAGCAGTTCAAATGGCATCTCCCTTATTAGAACATAAGTTCCTGAGGGCAGGAATTAGGGGGATTTTACCTTTCTCTATATTTCCAGCACTTACTGCTGTGCAAGGAATCTAGCATTTCATAAAATGTTTTTGACTGACAGACAACAAACCATAAAGGGAATAAAGAACATATGCAAAGTAGTTTCATCCAAGTCTTTCGGGACACAGGTGGGTGAGTTGTGAAATGATTCACGTGGAAGATGGTATATAAGATGTGCCTTGAAGAAAGAGATTTGGTGTGGTCAAGGTGCACTGTCAGTATGAAGGATAGCTAATCAAAAGGCATCAGTGAGGAACAGAGAGGTCAGTTCACTGGATCCTGTGGAGGGGTGGGTAATGACTAGTGAAAGATGCATAAGGAAAGGTTAGAAAGGTCTTTAAAGCTAAATAAGAACTTTTATATGATCCTAGAGGCAAGAGACAGCCACTGGAATTGATTGAGTAGGAAAGTCACATGAGTAGATCTGTGCTTAAGAAAAATTCTTTTTGTAGTACTGTTTAGGGAAGACTGTAGTGGACAGCATTTGAGTCAGGGAGCTCACTGGGCAGGGAAGGTTGTGGGGGGAGTGCGGTTATAATAATCCACATGAGAAGTGATGTCAAGTGGAACTAAAGTGGTAGTGACTGAGCCAAGACAATGGAGCAGATAGGTAACATTATGGAAGCAAGAATGGCCAGACATTCTTATTGGCTATATATCATATGGATAAATACATATATATCATAGATATATGACAACTTATTGGATATATATCATAAAGGAGGAGAACTCAAGGATAATGTTGGAATCATGAACCCAGAAGACTGGAAGGATCTTCACACCTGGAACAGAAATGGGGAAATTCAGAAGAGGTGAGAATCTGAAAGAAAGATAATGAATTCAGTTTTGGATACACACAATTTGCTACATTTCCAGGAAAATCAGTTTGAAATATCCTAGGCCACACGGAACTGAAGTTGGGAATGGATGCACAGATTTGTGACTCATTCCCAAAGAAATGAGTAGTCAACCTATGGGAACTGGTGAGGTCATCACATCACCAGCACAAAGGAGCAGCACTCGGCTGAGTCCATGTTGTGTTCTTGCTGAAGATCCTGACTTGGTTATAGCCAAGTAAAAGCCCTTCTGTTAACTTTCAGATATTTTACAAGTGTCTCTTTCCATTCAGACCTCTAACATTAAGTACCAGATCAACTGATCAAACCTGGTTTATAACATTCTAGTGAAATGGAAACTTATTGAGAGCAGGGTCCATTTTAGTTTGTCTTTGTAATCCCAGGGCCTTGCATAGAGTCTAAGAGTCATGTTTCTGGCTGTTGTATGGCAAGCTAGGGTCACATTCACGGAGTTGTGGAGAACTGGAGGAGGGGTTTTGGAGCAGACAAGACCACATGACACAGGGGAGAGACTTAGCTAACACACTGAATGACAGAGACAGAACACAAAAAAAGATCCTGCCAGGGTAGAGCACCGGGCTAAATCTAATAAGATGAAATTCATTAATTCAATAAGGAGAATGAATTTTCAAAGAATAAAATGGGGCAGGAGAGAGGGGCAATTAGAAAGCAGTTTCCCTGAGAAAACTCTTGGAGTTTTAGTGGACATTATTCTCAATATGAGTCACCAGTATGGTGTGGTGACCCCCAAACACTAATGTGATCTTGGGCTGCCTTTAGGCAGCCTCAGCTTCAAAAATAAGGATGTGGCAGAACCATGGTTCTTTGAGGCACTGAGCTTACTTCAGGGCACTGCCCTTTAAGAATACCAATGAAACAGATGAACCATAGGAGGGTGAACAGGACAGTCAAGGTCCTGGAACTCGTGACTTCTCAGGATTGGATAAAGGAACTGGTGATGTTTAACCTGGAGCGGAAATGGCATTTGACATCAACAATATGAAGCGGGATTAGCCTTGTTCTAGTAGGCCAAGGAAGGTTCAAGGAATAGCAAAGGGATGAACGTTACATAGATTAAAAAGTTGTTTTTTTTTTTTTACCTGCCTCAGAAAATGATGGGCTTTCCTTATCCTTCTTCCTGGAAGTCTTCACACAAAACATTAAGTAAGGTTTTCAAAACATTTTATAAATATATTGACTAATTTTATTCTCACAATAACCCTTAGAGGTAAATGCTACTGTTAACCCCATTTTAGAGATGGGGAAACTGAGGACCAGAGAAGGGTCACACAGATAGTAAGAATGTGAGACTGAAATTCAGCTCTGATTTTCCACACTGCTGCCTAGGACAATCTGACTAGATGACTAGAGAGACCAGAGAGATCCTTTCCAATTTTAAAAATCTGTGTTCTATAGATGACTTTATCCTCTGAAGATTATCAGTTTGCAGGACTACCTGAGCAAGACAGTTACGGAGTCTTCCTTGGCCATTGTCCTTATCCCAATGGTTATATTCCCAAATACGGAGGTCAATAGTTGAATACTATTGCAGTTCCTAGTTGGAAAGAACCAAAGTGGACCACCTCTGGAGTCCCCAGTGTGGATAAGCACCTTAAGTTTCTTTTTCCAAGAAATCTGCTACACAGGATGTTCTCAGAAAAAAAAAGACCTGGAAAAAAAAGTCCACCATGAACAAAGTGAAATGTACTATATACAAAGTAAGGGCAATATGTTCTGGGATGACCAGCTATTTTCAGTAATACAGTGATCCATGACTATTCTCAAAGACTTATGATTAAATCCTCTCCATCCCCAGAGAAGGAACTTGATTTTGTCTAACACAGATTGAAGCGCTCACTCTTTCTCTCTCTTTCTCTCTGTCTCTGTCTTTCTCTCTCACTTATTTTTTTTTGAGAGTTTTTATTTTCATTAGTGTAGGAGATGTGTTTTCTTTCACAACTTGACTTTTATGGAAATGTTTTGCATAACTTTACTTGTGGTTTCTTAATTGTGGGTGGGGAGAAGGGGAAAGAACCTATTACTCAAAAATCTTAAAAACAATTGTAAAATTTTTTTAAAAATATAACTGGGGGAAAATATTAAATTAAATTAAATTCAAAGTTAAAAAAGAAATCTGCTACATCCCCTCCCATCTACTAGCTCCTGTTTCTACTTCATTCAGTTTCTTATTCATTTCTTTGATTCCTAGCATGTGTAAGGCAGGGTACTATGAGTAAGTAGAGGCTGGGAACATAATGAGAAAAATGGAATGAGCCTTTAAGAAAGTGAAGAAGTCTAAAGGCCCAGGTGGGGAAGGGAGCACAAAGGACTTCTGGAGAAAGGATATGTTAGGGAATAAATGGTATCTCACAGGGCATGGAGGAGAGGAAGATCAAATAAACCTTTATCAAAAATAACCTGCACAAAGCCAGCCAGGAGGAAAAAGATCGTCGTGGAGGGAGACAGAGAAGAGATTGGAATTGTGGTTTCACATGGAATTTCCAGGGAGAAAACTTCTTCCATCAGTGCAAGTCAGCCCTTTCTGGGCAAGTTATTGAGAAGTGCTTAGAGCATTGGAGATGAATGTTCTTGGTGAGCATCACAGAGCCTGTGTGGTCCAGGGAGGGGACGGGAATCTGGGTCTTCCAAAGCAAAAGACCAGCTCTCTGAGCCACAAGGTCTTTGTGAAAGGCCCTAAAATGACCATAAAATTCCCAGCCAGAGTCCTGGGGCTCAGTGGTATTTTTCTATTGTGCTTCCTCATGGGAACTGGGGCCTTACTGAGAAAAACTTGCTGGAGAACCTGTTTTCTGCCTCCCTACTGAGAAGGATAAAGCCTCCTCCAATAAAGGGCTGGGCCAGGCCAAATGCCTCGCTCTTGGGACTCTTGCTTCAGTTTCCACAGTGTTTCTGATAAGGCTGGCTGATAACTATTCCTAAACATCCTTGCAATACACCTTGCCACTCTTGCAAAGTAATTTTTTTCTCCTGTGGTTACTTCCTGTACTGCATAATTCAAACTTGAGCATAGATGGGCCAGTCTGCTAGCCTAGTAAGCCAAGGTCAGCCTCCCTAGCATCAGCATTCCTCTTCTATACCTATCAGCGTATTGCAGGGGGAGGGGGGATCTCACTGGCTTAATTTAATTCCAAGAAACTCAATGTAACCTATTCAGAATTGCTTATTCCTTCTCAAATGACAATTCCTATCTGAGGTAATCTCTGTCGCCTTCTGCTTCTTTTTTTGGTTTTGTTTTGTTTTTTTCCTCAACAGGATTTTGTTTTTCTAATTACACGTAAAGGCAGTTCTCAACATTCAGTTTTGTAAGATTTTGACTTCCAAATTTTTTCTCCCTTCCTAGCTTTCTACTAGGCTTCTTTTGAAAAAATTTCAATCGTCTTCATAGTTCACCCTCTGGATGCAAATGGCATTTTCTATCCCAAGTCTATTGGAACTGTCTTAGATTATTACATTGCTGAGGAGTGCTAAGTCAAATGTAGCTGATGATCACATACTCTTAATGTTTCTGTGTACAATGATCTCCTAGTTGTGCTCATTTCACTCAGCATCAGTTCGTGTCAGTCTCTCTAGGCCTCTCTGAAATCCTCCCACTGGTCATTTCTTACAGAACAATAATATTCCATCACATTCATATCCCATAACTTATTCAGCCACTCTCCAGCTGCTGGGCATCTTCTCAGTTTCCAGTTCCTTGCCACTACAAACAGGGCCGCCACAAACATTTTGGCACATACAGGTCCCTTTCCCTACTTTATGATCTCTTTGGATACAGACATAGCAGTGGCACTCAATCAGTGTGCATAGTTTGACAGCTCTTTGACAATGATTCCAAACTGCGCTCTAGAAGGGTCTGTCTTTTCTGAAGTAATTCAAGTTAGATGGGGCCATGGACAAATCTCTTTAGCTCTCTGGACGTCCCTTTTAGCTCTTAAACCTATAAAGTAAGGGGTGTTGCCCTGGATTTCAAGTATAGCCTAGCACTAATAGTCTAGGAGCCTATCGGGCACAGTCTTTTAACAACCTTGGCAGTCAGGAGCTTCAATGGGATATGACACAGTTTTAGAAGATTTTCAACCTCAGTCTATCTTCTGGGATTATACAACCATTTGGGGAACCTGTTATTTAGCATGTGGGGGAGGTTCAGTACGTCACTTTTATTGGCACCGAGACTCCTGTATTTCACTAATTTCTCTAGAAAAATAGACATGTGGCCTTGTTGTGGCCAGATCTTTGTGACAACCTTTTGTGACCCCCTATTTTTGCTGGTTTTACTAAGTTTGCATTCTTACCTCATCTGTCTGCTATGAGATTAAAGGCTTCTAAATGGAGAATTAACATGTTCCAAATAATCAAAGGTAATCAATCAGCCCTGCTTTAAGTCTCCCCTTCCCGAATGTACTGTAAGAATTATGTTGGAGGATGACTTTATGCTATCATTCAAAATATCCCACACTGAATAGAATGACAAAAGGCCAATGTCATCTCTTTGGGGCTAAGAAACTCGGCACATAGAACTTAAGCAACAACAATAACAAATATACAGGCAGATGGCGAGATAACTGATGTGGCTACTTTGGAATTCAATTGTGCTGGGCAGATTTAGGGGCAAAGGACATTATTTCCAACTGCTCCCTCAAATCCTAAGGCACAAAGCCCCTTTGTCAATCACTGAGGTATCCTATCAGGAGGAGGATGGTTACTGATAAGACTGAACAATGGGAAAGGGGGCACTAGAGTTGTTATTTGCTATATAAATGCAAAAATAAGAAATGTCAAAAATAATGTTTGCAAATTAATGTTATAAGAACCCCTAGGAATGAGTGCACTGAGTAGAAGATAAGGCAAAGCACAGAATCACAGAATTTTAGAGTTGAGAAGGATCTCAGTATCATCTAATTTAACTAGTAGAATCCCTCTACAATATACCTGACAGGCAGGAAACGGATTTTTCCTTTTTTTCAGGATCTCTGCTGAGGGGAAACCCAGAGCTTCTGGAGGCAGCAAAATGTACTCTGGGAATGCTTCAAGCCTCAATGTTCCTCTCCCGGATCCGATTTCTGCCTTTGAGGCCACTAACCCCTAAAACAAAACAAACCTTCCCCTCCCCCTTTACCCTTCTTTCTTTAACCCTTTTTTCCCCCATACTTGAAGACAGCTATTGTATCCTCCTCACACATTCTATTTCCCAGGCTGAACATTCCACTTGTTTCGACCAATTGTCATTCGGCATGGGCTCCAAAGCCCTCCCACCACGCTGGCTCCCTCCAGACATACAGGCTTACTCAATAGTACTCTTCCTACTTTTTGTGATGCAGAATCCAACACAACAATGCTCTGGAAGGGACATAAACAGGGCAGAGCACAGCAGGACTTACTGCCTCTCGATTTTATAGAAAGAAGAATCTTTTCTTTCTTTCTTTGGCAGTCACTTTCCAATAGCAGGAGAGTCTGGAATTAAATTTTTAATGATATATTTATCAGCGCCCTCCATCTATATTTTTAAATTGTAGGCGGTCATAAGATGGATGAAAACAATGCCAAGAAGGAATCGTTTTGCTTTGCTAATGGACTGTATTTCTAGATACTAGTGGGGTTGGTTTGGCAAAATGCCACCAATGGACATGTGATCTCCTCAATGTGGGTGCCCCCACTGGACTGAGAGAACCCATCCAGGACTGGCCAGCCTGTCTGACTCTTGTCCATTTCCTCTGATAGGTCTACCAGAGGGGGTTCCTCCCAATGTGCTGGAGGACTTCTTTCATCTTACTTGACAATGCGAGAGTAATAATATCCCGATGACTAGCATTTCCTATTTTTATTCATATATTTCTTAGGCGATGGTCGAGATGATATTTCTCTGGTGTTAACGTCTCATTTATAACGTATTTTAGCCTGTTCAAATGTACAATGAACCTCTCCACTGCCTTCTGGAAGTTTCTTAATTTCAATCCTTTGGAGACAGGAGCATTCTAAACGTCAAAGCCATACCCCACCAGAAGAATATTGTTTATTGTTAAAACTAATTATAATGAGAGGTAATGAGGTAGAGCAGATATAGAGCTGTTATGGATTTAAGACTCACCTCTCACCCATATTGTGGGACCCTAGGCACTCAACAATTTAAGCAATTCTTGAAAATTATAAAGTGAAGAGCAGTTGCCAGTCTGCAATGGGAGAAAGAATCCTTCCACTGGGAGTTCCCTGCGCTGATGATATTAGAAGTTTCAAATTGAAGTCTAATAATAGTTATTCTTTCAGTGATGCACTCACTCTGTTGCCTACTCTATGCCAAGCACCGCGTTCGGGACTGGAGAATAGCCAGAGCAATCTATGGCCCCAACAGTCCAGGTATGATTCCTTGGTATATAGTGTGAGTATGAGATAAGAAGTTCAAGTTAGAATTCTCCTATAAGCGCACTTATGTGACGTAGTGAAAATTCTACCTTTGTCATCCTCAGAGTTCCATGCTCTGTGTCCTACAGTTTAATTAGAACAGGACTTGTAGGATAATCTTAGAGAATCCTCTTGGCCACTGGTTCCATGGGAGACCCTGGGTCTGAAAACTTTATGTAGAACCCAGACTCATACAACTTTAGGCTTGTCCACAAAGCCTATACCAGCTTTGAGGCTGATCCCACCAGGGCTAGTGGGGGTGAGAAGGGAGACATTTTAACTTTGTCCCTGAGTCTTCATCCATACTCTTCGGTACTACTGTTCAGAGCCAAATGCATGGATAAGTAAATACGCAATACACAAAAAAACAAAGCCCAGGTCACACAGGGGTGAGCAGGCACCAGAAACTATGTAGTCAGGAAAAGCTTCCTGTAAGAGGTCATGCTTTAGCAGAGCCTTGTAACACAATGTTGGTAGTGGTGATGTTACCTCAAAAGTTTCTATAGCAAATTGAGTGGATGCCCATCAATTAGGGAATAAGTTATGGTATATGAATATAATAAGTATTACTGTTCTATAACAACTACCAAGATGATTTCAGAAAGGCCTGGAGACACTCACATGAACTGATGTTGAGTGAAGTGAGCAGAACCAGGAGATCATTGTACATGGAAATGACAAGATCATATGATGATCAATTCTGATGGACGTGGATTTTCTCAACAATGAGATGATTCAGGCCAGTTCCATGATCTTGTGATGGAGAAAGCCATCAACACCCAGAGAGAGGACTGTGGGAACCGAGTGTGGCTCACAACATAGCCTTTTCATCTTTTTATTGTTTGCTCACTTGTTTTCCTCCTTTTTGATCTGATTTATCTTGTACAGCATGATAGATGTGAAGGTATGGTTGGAAGAGTTGCCCATGTTTAGCTTATATTGCTTTGCTTGCTGTCTGGGAGAAGGGGGTTAGGGAAGGGGGAAAGAGATTTGGAACACAATGTTTTGTAAGGATAAATACTGAAAACTCTCTTTGCATGTATTTGGAAAAATAAAAAGTTATCACTAAACATTTAAAACAAGTTTCCATAGCATATATTCCATATTATACATTCTGTAGCTTACAGACTCTTTTACATTTCTCTTTTGTCTTGACTAGGGGCACACACACAACACACACACACACACACACACACACACACACACACACTCCCTTATCCAAGAAAGTATGTGCGTAACTCCCCAGATAATCTTCCAGAAAGAAAGTACTCCTATTTCAAAGCCTTACAGGATGCTGCTCAAAGCAGAACTTGGGCCCTTGGATTATAAAGGTGACTTCATACCTTGCCATGGGAAAGGACACAATTTCTGGCCTAGCGGTTTAATCAACAACACTGTCACTCAAAGATTTGCTACAGAGCATAGCTTTCAGCTAGAAACTGGCAAATAAAGGTGGGGACTGAAAGAAAGAACTGTGGCAGCTCTGAACAGAGAGGGAGGACAAGGAAACTCCAGAGTGGACATTCTGTGTCTCTAAAGGAAAAGAGGAAAGGGCAAAACCAAGGGAGAGACTGAGGCAAAACTTCAGAGCAGCTACTTTTCATCTTTCAAATCTAGGCCCATCTAGCTGCTAGGTCAGAGCTGGCACTCTCAAATTCAGGGCACTCTCTTCTCTGAAGACAGGGGCATACCTGTACCTGGGGCCACCCCGGGGCCTCTCCCACACTCTGGCCCAACTGCTCCGTTTCTTCCCAGCCCTCAACTGAAAGTGGGGCAAGCATGGTGGCAACTTTTTGTAAGGCCAGGTAAGAAAATGCATTTCGACTAATCAAAAACAAAAGCTGGATTAGGCCTCATCATATGGTGCCCCCAGCTTGAGATCAGAACACAGAAGAGGAGGCAGAGGAAGAGCATGGGCTCATCGGTCATGTTCTACCTCTGCTGTTCTCAAGCAGTGAGGCCTGGGGAAGGTCATCTAACATCTACCAAATGAGGAGGTTGCACTAGAGAGGGGAGAGAGAGAAAAAAAAGAAAGACAGAGAGAGATGGGGGTGGGGGGAGAGAGGGAGACATGAGGGAAGGGCATTGAAGATAGAGTGCCAAAAAGAGTCACAAAGCGAGTCAAAAAAAAGTTGGGCAAAATTCCTGCCATGATTCCTTAGTGTATGACCTTAGATAGGTCACAAAATTTCTATATGTTACCAAGGAACTATGTAAGATTATCAGTGGTGATGGGGCAGCTAGGTGGTGCAGTGGATAGAGCACCAGCCTGGTCACCATTCTAAGAGTAGTCAGCTCCACTAGAAATCATTCTGTCTTTTGTAAATCTGCTTATCTTCAAAGATTAATTTCCTTGGGAGAGAGTTAAATTTTGCACAACAGAGTTCTCAAAGGACTAGCAACACAGCTACACTTAGAAAAATCAAACGAGGCCTTGGCATGAAATGCCACTGTCTCTCGAGGGAAAACTGCCCAGAGGATGGTCCGAAAAGAAGAAGGTGATCTCAAAGTTTCTTTGAATCAAAATTATTTTGATTTTTTTCACCTTTTTTTGAATATAAATGATTGAAGTAACACAATACCCATAATTTGGTGAGTGCTCTCTTTCTTGACACAAATCCATCTTAGTAGACTCGGTTTTGGTTGTGAATTGATCCAGCTAAACAAACTAAGTGCAGCATGGCTCACCTTCTGTTGGTGAGCCTCTCTGAAGGTGGAAAGGCTACTCCTGAGAAGAAGGCCATGTAGTTCATGATCAGCACCCCACTAAATTAATTAGAAAATTTATTAAGCCTTACTATGAGTGAAACACTGTTAATGCAAATTCAAATAAGGAAGCCTGCCCTCAAGGAACTTCTATTCTAAAGAAGGCAGATAACAAACATATAAAGGAGCTAGAAGTGGTGGGAGCAGATATGCCTTGCTGTTTCAGTCTTTTCATTCCTGTCCAGTGCTTCATGACCCCATTTTGGAGATTTTCTTGGCAAAGACTTGGAATGGTCTGCCATTTCCTTGTCCAGCTCATTTCACAAATGAGGAACCCAAGGCACACAAGGTTAAGTTGGCACTGACCTGCTAATTGTGACCTCTGCCTGATTACTTGTAGACACATTGATAGGGACTCAAGTAGACCTCTAAAGTACTTTGAAGCTGGGATATTCTGTATCTGGGTCACCCATCCTGCAGGCTGGGAGGTACCCTGACTGCTACATCTACCCATCCATCTATATGAACATATATTCATTTATTACAGATTACATATCTACCTTTTTAAATATATATATTTATATCCATATCCATATCTTTATCCAGATATATATGCTTATATCCCCCTCCATCCCCCCATCCTTTTCTTTCTTTCTGTGGAATGCTATACAATCGTAAGGAAAAAAGGGACTTCAGAAGTCATCCAATTACCAGATTGGATCATAATAACCCCCTCTCAACCCTCATGGGTTTAATTATGATCTCTATCCAGATGGCTCCTAGATCTATATATTCAGCCCCAGTTTCTCTTTTTAGGTCTAGGCCTGTATTACCACCTATGTATTAGACATTTCAAACCAGATGTCCTGGAGGCCTAGCAAAGTTATCATTTCAGAAAGAGAACTCATGGTTTTCCCCATCAAATCCACCCCTTTTTTCCCAGATTTCTTTATTTCTGTTAAAGGTACCACCATCACTCAATCACTCAGCTTAAAATCTTAGTGTTAATCTTCCTTCCTCACTTTCACTCATAACACATAGCTAATCAGTTGGCTAATCTTATAATTTTTTCTTCCACAACACCACTTGTCTATGCACTCTTGTCGCACTCATACAGTTAGCAACGCAGCTCTGGACCTCAACACCTCTTGCTCAGATAATTACAAGATCCTTCTAAATGAAATCCCCATCTCCAGTCTGTCTCCACTCCAGTGCATCTACCCTACGACCTTCAAAGTGCAGGTCTGACCACGTCATCTTGCCTCCCTTTCCCTCACTACATAAACCCTACTGGCTCCCTATTATCTCCAAGATCAAATATAAACTCTTCTCCTTAGCACTGACCACTTGGTGCCATCTCACCTATTTTTCTGGTTTTATTACACATAACTTTCTTCTACATATTCTATGGTCCAAACAAAGTGGTCTTCTGGCCTCTCCCAGCCCCACGCCATTCATGGAATACACCTCCTCCCTCGTGCGCCTCTTGCAATCCCTAGTCTTCTTCGAGTGCAATCGAGTATCACCTACATGGGGCCCTTCTCGGTCCTCCTATTTAGAAGTGCCTTCCCCCGCTTAGAGCTCTTCCTTAATATGTTTCTGATACATTCCTACCGATACAAGTTGTCTCAACAGAGAGAATGGAAGCTTTTCATGGCTGGGTCTGTTTCTCCTTAGCCTTATTTATGTCTTTTACATAGAGCAGAGTACATGGCACCCAACGGGTGTTTGTTGATGGACTGAAGGATGGATTGGCTTATGATCATTCATTCTCTGATGAACTCCAGCAAAGCAAAAACCTAATATCTAGTCCATTTGTGGACAGCTTTAATTGTTAGGGACATATTTTTCCCCGTGCATTTTTGTAGTGCCTAATATAAGTTAGCCACATCACCTTTAGGCTCTGACAGAAGGAAATACAGAGACTGTGAATTAACAACGAAGAACCTTTCTCTATTTTCTTCAGGGAATATAGGCTTAATGATTAAAAAATAGATACGGATGAGAAAAAAGTGAATTAATTATTTTATTATATCTGACACTAACACATCAATAAGATATTTTTGATAACTAAGAAGAAATAAAGTTTAGGCAGTGGAAACTCTAATATTCTGCATAGGGTAAACATTTAATAAGGTCCCAAATTAATGATTAAGTCAGCTGCAGTTTCTCTGGGTATATCTGAGATCTCCTTTTCCTAATATGATTTGGTTCCTTATTATAACAAACAGGGGTACGAGCACAAGGGCATTGTACTACTTCTTTTCAAATGATGCTGGTCAGCTGAGGAGTCAGACAGCCACTCACGTTCCAGGAAAACTCATGGCTATTTACTTTATGGACATCTTGGGCTAATTTCAAAAGGACTTTTCCAAATGGAATAGATCTGTGACCTCATTGAGAAGGGTACTCTTTTAAAGCAAAGCAGAGCGTTGGGCTGACCATCTTGTGCACTTCTCATCTTGTGTACTTTTCTAACTTCTCAACAGTCTCCACACATTGACAACAGTTGATGTGTTCCATCCAGCATAGACAGAATAATCTTAGCGTGTACATTATCAGAGTCTTTAAGGGAGGTGATTTCTCAGGGCATAAATTCAAGACTGAGTACCCAAGAAGCTAGCAGCAAGAAAATGCAACAGTCTTTTGTGGTTTTCAAAGTTTGTAAGGTGCAGATGAGTTAGTATTTCAAATTTTCTAAGACTCAACATTAAGCAAATTACTAATGATGCCTTTTGTTTTTACATCATATTTTAATATACTGCCCTCGAGGAAGCCTCAATAGACAAACATTTATTAAGCTCTAACTACATGCCAGGAACTGTATGAGGAGCTGGGGACAGGGACCCAAATAAAACAGTCCTTACTCTCAATAAGTCTATACTCTAACACAGGGTGGGGATGATATGAACATATAAAAAGCAGATTCAAAGCAATCTGAGAGGAGACAAGGCAACAGCAGCTGGGGGAACCACAAAGGCAATTTGAAGTTGGGAAATTAGGGGGCAGCTAGGTCACATAATGGATAGAGCACTGGCCCTGGAGTCAGGAGCAGCCGAGTTCAAATTTGGCCTCAGACACTTAACACGTACAGATGTAATACCCTGGGCAAGCAACTAAGTCCCGATTGCCTCACAGCAACAATAGCAAAAGTTGGGGCATCAGCTGAAACCTGAAGGAAATCACGGAAGAGGGGACCGTATGACAGGTTTGAGAGCCGGTACAAAGAACAGGAATAGGAGATCAAGCTTTGCTTATAAGCAATGGCAAATAGACTAACATATCTCCGTCTTGGAGCTGAGGTGCCAAACACATGGCCCATAATACTCCCGAGTGCTGGCTGAGCCAGATTAAATGTACCTTGGAAATATTTAACAAAATTTAAAGAAATGGAAACCTAGATAACATCACATTGACAACTACATCACTCTGTGGTACAGCCCTATGGGGTCCTTATGTGTGCATTAGTGGTCCGTGGTTCTGTTTCAGTTTGACACCACTATCCTGGAATCTACTGATTATAGGGAGCAACTGATTAATAATAAGGCTGGGGAAGTAGACAGGGGCCTACTGATTACCAACATGAATGAGTTTCCACTTTGTCTTTGGATTGTTTTTGTTTCCATAAAAAGTCAGCTCATTTTTATCCTCAAATAGCTCTCTAGCTTTTTGTCCAAGGGTACCTGCTCCTCGTGTTTTAACTACAAGCTAGGTGATGGATTTAGAATTAAGAAGAATTGGGTTCAAATCTTGCCTCAGGCATTTCTTAGTTGTGTGAGACCCTGGCCTTGTCACAAAATATCAATACTAAGAGCTAACAGTTATATAGCATTTACTCTGGGCCAGTTATTGTGTTAAGTGATTTTCAACTATAATTTGAGTTTCGCAACAATGCTACGAGGTAGGTGCTGCTGTGATTACCCTCTTCCGGATGTGGATACTCAGTGACTTGCCGAAGTTCACACAACCAATAAGTGGTTGAGGCAGAATTCCAACCTGGGAGCACTCTGAGCCTCATCTGCCATTTGTCACGTGCTTCAGGGGACTCGCAGGCCCATAAAATCACAGCTCATCCGCAGAAAGTTAGGAATAACAGGCTTTCAAACACATGAAATCCACATTAATTCCAACTGGAGTAATCTGGTATGAATCTGTGGGGTAAAATGAGCACCCAAGTGTTTGTGAGCAGAGACTAGCCAAAGGATATGCCAGGAGGCTATTTCATTTCTCTGCTTCACAAAACTGCCCAATCCCTGTGTCACTTCCTTTTAAACATCAAAACCAGATGTGAAGATCTCAGAGGTCACAAAAATAGGACCAGCTTTTGCTAGGACCTGAGTATTCCTTACATTTCCTCCCATCCCCCTCTGGGCTCTTTTACTGCCTTGTTAGGAACCCAGATTAGTTAACTTAGAAGAAACGCTGCATGCTGTGGAACAGAGACACTGGCACACTGTATAATCAAAACTTTCAAAGAGATGCTTACAAAGCAAAGTGCTCATATTGCCTTGCTGACTTTCATATACCATATAAATGAAAGAAGAAGCAGTTTTCATACAGGAGAGTCATTAAAATGTAAACTCGGACAGGCTATATTAATTTTAAAAGGTAGGCAATTTTTCTTTCATGAGAAATTTACTATTATATCTTAAAACTTATTGATCAAAAGATTTAAGTCAACTTTTTACTCCAGGTGTCCGGCATAAACAGCCTCACAAACTCTGGAAAACAAAACCCCAAACCTCTTGTTGAATCAAATGAGCATCCATTTCCACACGTGCAAAGGAGTCGATTATCATTTGATCAGAATGCTTGCAGAATAAGACAGCCTAGGTTCACGGATACTTTTGCTTAATGGTCACCATATATTACATACACAAATGGATAACTTCTTTAAAGACATGCAACATAAACATCACTAGAGTTGTAGCATCAAATATAACACTTGGATTTTTCTTTGAAGAGTTGAAATCCTTCTGAGGAGTCATTAATGCTGAGGGGCAAATTGGTATCATCATAGAGGGAAATGTGAATATCTGAGCTTCCTAGGAGCTTACATAAATAAATGGGTATTCTCTATACAACCAAGTGGGCCAGCGTCCAGAAAACGAGAACTGTCCTTTTCACTACTTTTCCTCTCTACTCCTTGGGATTCACAAATTAATATGGAGAGTGCATTTATGTCTGAAATGGACCTCAGAGGTCTTCAAGTCCAGCCTGGTCTTTTTATGGAGGGGGAAATTAAGGCCCAGAGAGAGAAAAGGGAATTACAATATTACAAAGGTATTAAGTATAGGAGTCAGAATTTGAACTCAGGTTCTCTGACTCAAATTTAGCACTCCTTCCAGTGTAACACATTTATTTTCCCTCTGTGTATTTCAATATTATTTGCCTTCATAGAACTTGCTACCCGCAATATTCTTACTACTTTTCTCAATCGGTTCCTAGTTACACTTCATCCCAAAGTTCTCGACATAATGGTGTCCATTAAAAGAAAACAGAAAAAAAAAAGTCCTGCCCATTTATTCATCTTCTGAAATCTTTCCCATGATCCTCTTCTCAAGCTAATCCTTTCTTCCCATTGTCTTTCCCCACTCTTTTTAACTCTGACATGCTTAGGCCTTGTGCATCTTTGTGACCCCACGTCTGAACATCTCTTGCTCTTCCACTGTCTCATCATTTCTATTTTTTGTCCATGAGTAAGGAACACTGACAGACATCTCTAGCTCTCCTTTCTTTCTCCCTTAACTCAAATATTAGTCACCTGAGAAAGACTCTGTCCTTGGCTGACTTTTCTGTACAATTCATGCTTCTCAACCTCTTTCTTTCTTGTGATATGGATCAACCTTTCATCCTTGACTCCACAAAGCACATTTAGAGTGACATTCACCCCTTAATTTGACAGTTGTATCTCCTAGTCTTCTTCTTACATCGCCAAGCCTAGAATTCCAAGTTATTTAGAACCTAGTATGTGCCAGGCACTGGGTACAGAGTAACAGAAACAATCATCAATTTCTGATTTCCAAGAAATTCCACTCTACTGGGGGTTACAAGTATGTAGCTAAGTAATTACATGATCGTTTGATAACCTTTGGAGGGGAGATCAGAGAAGATTGGTTTCTAATTAAGAGGCGGCATCTGAACAGAAGCTAGAAAAATGCTAAGTTTCATTCAAGTTAGAGGTGAGAAAAGAAGGACTTCTAAGCATGGGGTTCGCATAGCCCGATTAAAGATACAGAGTTTGAGGATCAGCTAGTAGACCAGTCTCGCTAGAACACGGGACTACTGTGAAATGTATCTTGAAAGGTTGATTGGAGCCAGATTATACCTGGCTTTAAAGACTGGGCTGTTTGTATTTTATCCTTTAGGCACCAGGAAACCATAGAAAATTTCTGAAAAAAAAGGACATTGAGGCCTCTGCTCTAGAGAGATTATTTTAGAAGATATGTAGAACAGGGATGTTAAACTCAGTTATAAATGAAGGCCGCTAAACTGTACATAAAGATCCCTTTAAGTTTCATATCAGCTTATCTACATTCCATTGTATTTTTATTTATTTTCTTAATTATTTCCCAACAACATTTTAATATGATGTGGGCTGTACTTGGGAGTGCTGGGGGTTCAATACATCTGACATCTTTGCTGTAGAGGGAATGAATCAAATAGACAACAATGCTACTTGAGCTTCTTTCTTACCCATCCAGAGGTGAGCTAGCAAACATCTATTAAGCACTTACTAAATTTTACAAAGTGCTTCACTGACAAGATAAGCGATGTAAATAGCAATATCCCCATTTTCCAGATGAGGAAACTGAGACTCAGGGAAGGGAGCTTGGCCATCATCACAATTATGCATCAGAATAAGAGTCCAATCCAATTCTCCCCAGATAAAATGTCCAGAGCCTCTCAAATGTCTACGCAAATACATATATATTATGAAAATCTGTACATTTAAATATAGCTTTGTTGCTTTTAAAACTATATTTTTCAAATTAAAAAATTAAAATTAATGCTTTAAAAACGGTTTTATTTTGTACTTGAATGAAATGCTAAATTATTCACTAGACTCTCAATATAAACAATGATCAAGAGTGAGGAAATTGCAGGCTACCAAATGCATAGTATTTCCACGTGCCAAAGGAGTAGAATATGACACTTGAAGTGGGACATGACAATTTCAATAATCAATGGAAATTCTACCTTCCTCTAACTGTGGTATTTCTTTGCATGATATTCACTTTCTGTTTACAAGACACACATTTCTTCTCTTTACATCAAGCATGATGTAGATAATTCTTTCCCAATGACTTTCTGCCTCCTCTTTACTCTCTCCTTCCTCAAATCCTTTGCCTACCTACAATGAGCAAGTTTATCCCAGAGTCAGATTTCTCAGTATCTTTTTTCTTCCTGGAGGTACCCAATGTATCATTTAAAACTGAAGCTGATTTCTGAAAGTTACTGTTAAGGGCCATAAAGCAAAAAACTAATGTGAAGCATTACTGCTGGGGCTTGATTTTAACAGCATTACTAATGGTGACATTTATCCTGCTTAACCTCACCCCATGTCCCCTGCGGAAATGTCAGCAGAGTCTTATGCTCCTAATACAAATGAATTATCAAAGAGCTTGCAAAATATAATCATCTAAATATATTCCCGATTGGGCAGGAACATCTGGTACCAGAGTTCAGCACCAAATGACTTAATATGCCAATTAAAAAAAAACCAGTTAAGGTGGATCCACCTGCTGCAATTCTTTAGATGAAAGCAGAGTCACATCTTGGATGGAACACGTCTCATTTGGTTTCATGAAACCCATAATTTTATTTTGAACATTCTTGTTTTACCATTTTTTGGTCCTGGTTATAAACATCATCCTATTTATGAAGACAGTTTACTTCCCTGATAGAAGCTTCCCCTCGTTCCCCTAGGAGTTATAGATATCAACGATCCTGACCCAATCTGCCAATAATGGGGGGAAGGTGAGACAAGGTACATTTCGTCAACTCCATTTATGGAGACAGAGCTTGTCAAGCATTTCGTGGGCACATATCCCTATTACTGTTCTCCAGGAACATTGTCCCCCTTATTACAAGGAAGGGATACCAGCTTCAAGATAGTAATGAGCTGTTTTCAAGGAAAGGACTCAATCTAGATTTGTAAAACTTTCTTTTGCTTATATATTGAATTATGGGAGATGTCATCCATCCAAAATCACTCCAAAGTACCTTCCATCCAAATAAAAGTAATGCAACATATCACTGCATTGGTAACAGGAACTGGGCTTTCGAGGGGGAATAATGTTTTGGAGCAATGATCTAAGGGGAAGACACTGCTTTTGAGATTTGTAAAGTGACAGAATTCTTCTATAATGCTGTTATGGGCCAGAACTTTGGACTTGAAACAAGGATTCTTACAAGGTGCTAACTCAGTGGAATTGATAAGACAGTGGTTATCTAGTTTAGCCTGGTGATTAATAGTTCTCTAGTTCAGTATGACTGATTTAATCTTACCACAAATAATGGTTCCCTAGTGATATAATGATTCCTTTATACTCAGTATACTGTAAATGATC
The DNA here is from genome assembly GCF_902635505.1 of Sarcophilus harrisii. Taxonomy (NCBI): domain Eukaryota; kingdom Metazoa; phylum Chordata; class Mammalia; order Dasyuromorphia; family Dasyuridae; genus Sarcophilus; species Sarcophilus harrisii. The sequence goes on from NC_045432.1 coordinate 63,551,370, forward strand.
TAATGATAATAGAGCATAAACTGGGACAAACTCAGCCAGGGTCCGACTAGGGGGAGAAAGACTCAGAAGGGCCAGGGTCACACTCAGCAAAGACAGGACTAGAGGTAGGCGCTCAAGCTCTTGGAGCCAAGAAGAGAGATTCATTCCGTTTCACACCACCAGGGTGGCTGGCCTGTCCTCCTGCATTTCCTCCACTGAGACCAAGCTAGCCCGGGCCCAGGCAAGGAGACAATAAAAAATTTGGACTTTAAACCCTGGCTCTTCTTGTGGTGATTACTTTGCTGAAATGAAGGCTGGTCCCAAGACCTCCAGAAAACCAATGGGAACACTACATAATGCAGTTTGGATGAAGTCTCCATGTTCACACACACACACACACACACACACACAAAACACTCACTCACTCTCTCTCTCTCTCTCTCTCTCTCTCTCTCTCTCTTTCTCTCTCTCTCTCTCAAAAAACACAACCTCAATACGAGACAATGTGGTCAAGTAGCTGCCAAAAAAATGACTGAAATGTTAGTATGCATTGAGAGGCCTGGTGCCATTACTAGCCAGGTAATAGAGCCACTGAACTCTGCCCAGATTAGACCATATATTGATTACTGTGTTTGGTTCAGGACAGCACATTTTAGGGAGGACACTGTTCATCTGGAGAATGTCCAGAATAGGGCACACAGGACGGTTCTGAGTCCCTGTTGCATGTTCACTTCAAAGATATTTCAATTTCAGTCTCAGTACCTTCCCTTGCCTCAGACTCGAGTGTCTTCCTGTGTCATATGAAGGTGCCAGATTGCCTGCCTGCCCCTCTTTGTGCATCAGTCCTCTGTAGAGTCCTTTAAAATTGTTAGATTAGATGGTCTTCAGGGCTTCTTTCAGCTCGTACTTTTTGTGAACCTCACTACCTTTCTCTTCCTGAGTTTTCATTTCCCCTTGTTCCTCAGGAGGGCTTAAAGATATCTAGTTAAGAAGATTCCCAAATTTATTTGTCCAGCCCCATGCTCTCTGGTAACTGGTAACACTATCTACTGTACATTTTGAAATGAATGTCTCTCAACATGTACATTACTGAATTATTATTTTCCATCATGACCCTCTTTTTAATGCTCTACAACCTAGATGTCATCCTTGCCTCTTCATATTCACTCTCCCATGTCATCAGTTGCCAAGTCCTGTCAATTCTACCTTAATAATCCACCCTGGTCCAGGCCCTACTAGACTATGACAATAGCCTGCTATTGGGTCTGCCTGCCTCAAGTCACCCCCCCTCAAATCCAGTCCTTCTTCCACTCAGCTACTGAATGCATAGGTCTTACCGGGACAATGTCTTAATCCCATACATGCCATTGGCTCTCTATCACCTTCAGGATCAAATAGCAAATCCTCTGTGGACTCTTAAAGTTCATCATCACTTGGCCCCTTCCACTTTTCCAGTCTTTTTATGTCTTACTCTTCTCCACACACTCTACAATCTACTGACAATATTTTCCTTGTTATTCCTCACACAAGATACTCCCCTTTCCCAATGCTATGCCTTTTCACTGTCAGTCCACCATGCGTGGAATGTCCCTTTCCTCATCACCTCTCAGCTTCCTCTAAATCTTAGCTAAAATCCTTCCTTCTGTAAGAAGCCTTTCTCAATTTCCACTGATATTAGTAGCTTCCATCATTGCTCACTTCCAATTTAGTCCAAAAATGTCTCATAGATACATAGTTCTTTGCACACTGTTTCTACCATCAAAAGTATGAGTTCCTTATACCGGAAACCCCTTTGGGCTTTTTTTTTTTCTATTCTCATTGTACTGCTTGGCCTAAAGGAGGCATTTAATCTACATCTGCTGATGGTAGTTCATATCTAATCAAAGATGAAATCCTAGGATCTCTTTATGACGTTCCTTGCCTCCATCACCTTGGCACCACACTAGCTCTGGCTCTTGTCACTTCAGGTCTAACCTTCTAAGCTGGATTCTCTTCTTTGTGTCTCTCTCTACTCCAAATCCACCTTCACTTAGTTGCCAAAGTGATTTTCCTAAAACATACATCTAACCCTATCATTCTGTTATTCAAGAAACTATAGTATTTCCCCTTTACCTTCAGAATCAAACAGAAACCATTATTAACTACTCCCAACCCTTCCTAATCTGGCCCCAGGAAGCTGGGTGGTAGAGTTTCAAGAACATTACATTTGGTATCTTAAGAAATGGGTTCAAAGCCCAGTTCTGCTGCTTATCAGCTACAGGAACATGAGCAAGTCCAAGGAGGCTAATTTTCTTATCAGAAAAGTGAGAGGAATGGGCTAGATGGCTCTTAAAAGCCAGTTTCTTCCAGTTTCTTCTACATGTTCCTTCGATCCTATATTTCCAATATTCTGACATTGTACACCACACTGGTTCCTCACATGACACTGTTATCTCTCATCTCTATATCTTTGCATTGGCTGTCCTTATGCCTGCAGTGATCTCCATCCTAACCAACTAGAACCTCTGACTTCTTGGAAGGATCAGTCCAAAGCCCATGTGCTGCAAAATGTCCCTCCAGGTCACCTGTTCCAACCCTGGCTGCTTAGTGATTTCTTTTAGTAGTGGTTGTTTTGACTTTTTCCTTGTATTCTAAGTACTTAACACAATGCCATGAATCTCGTAATAGTTCAATCAATGTTGATCCATTGTTGGATCATGCTACAGAATTTCTCTTCTAAAAGGGTTAGTTGCCTATGTTATATGTTCCAATAGAGTAGAAAGAACTGAGTCCTTTTGGAGGATGTGGGCAAATTCAGTTAGTAAATGTTACAACTGAGACACATTTAACAGACCATCCCTACCCAGATTATTTAATTCAAAACTTAACTTGAAAATATTGTCTGATGCTATTAAAAAGAATTTGTTCAAAGTAGATAGCATGGGTTTGATGGAAAAAGGGGAAAAAATCAAATGATTAAAAGTATGGATTCTTGATAAATATTTCCTTTTAGGAAGAAAATAGAAGGAATCATGTTGTTAATCCTCAGCAAGTAAATAGATACTGTAACACTATTGATACTTTAAAAGGCTAATAAGTATAAATGCTTAAAGTTACTGTATACGTATAGCCTTTATCAGACTCCTTGCTGCCTTAGAGAGGGAGAAGGGAAGAAAGGCACTAGGAATAATTTTGAACTCAAAATCTTACAAAAATGAACGTTGAAAACTATCTTTATACGTAATCAGAAAAAATAAAATAAAACAATATTAAGTTGAAAACAACAACAACAACAACTTCAACAATGCAGAAGGAATCTTTCTTAGGCCTGCACCACTAAATGATGTCATCCCAAAGCAATAGTTCAAACCACTACAAAGAATGCATTTTCCACTGGGCTGGCCACACTGTTCGAATGCCAAATGTAAACTTGGCAAAAAAAATTTTCTTGGAGAACTCACACAAGGCAAGTGCTCACAGAGTGGTCAGAAAAGTAATACAAGGACACTCTCATGGTCTCTCTTAAGAATTTATGAGTTGATTGTATGACATGGGAGACACTGGCACGGGACCGCCCAGCACGGCGTGCCCTCCATCAGAGCAGGTGCTGTGCCCCTTGAGAAAAGCAGAATTGAAGTAGCTCAGAAGAAACACAAGATATGCAAAGTTAAAGTATCCACCCAAATGTTCACAGGGACCATTTGTATCTGGCCCGTGGCAGAGCATTCCAAGCTCATAGGGGTCTGAGGACCCACAGTTGGACAAACTAACTTGACTCTAACATATTGATGCCTTTTTGGTCCTCTTCAAGAACGAAGGACAACAACCAACCAACAATTCAGTCAATTCTCAGAATGCAAATGTAGTAACTAATGAAAGTTATTTGCTGAATGAATTAATATCAAGTATTAATTCTTGAAGAGCTCATTGTGATATATTTCCTGGGGAATATACATTTCATTTACTTAGTTTAATGGGACTCCTCTTGTGATATTTGCTGTTTTGCTGGGGTTAATCCATGAGCACTGAATATTTCTCTAATTATTTAAGTCCTTTTTTATTTCTGTAAAAGCTAAATTGGACTTGTATTTATTGTATATAATTTCTCTATTTGCCTATGTAGGTTAATTCTCACATACACAATGCTTTTTTAGGGGGAGAGTTAAAGTTACTTATGCCTTTTGTTTCTGTGTCACTGCAATTTCCCACATATCCCCCTTCTACACAGGGAAACAACCACATGTAACACAGAAAATAAAATATTTAAGTAAAAGCAACCAACATGGAGATCATGTTTGATAATTTATGTAGCATTCCATATCAGGAGTCCCTCACTGTCTTCTCTAGTAAGAGGAGAGAAGTATGTTTTTCATCACCTTTTCTCTAGAACCGAGATGCCTCTTTACAATTAATCAGAAGTCAGCCATGTTTCAGCATTTTGGGGAGGGGGTTACTTAATACAGTAATTGATTTTGTAGTTATTTCTAATAGATTTTTCTTTTTATCTCTTTCTCTGAGATTTTGTTGGTAATATACAGAAAGGATGATGATTTGGCAGGCTAAAATAAGCCTGTTAGTGTATCTGTTCTTTATTCCACGGTTGAATGACCTCCTGTGGTACTCTAATTACAAGAAGTAATACATTCCTCCCTCTTCCTTCCCTAGCATATTTATTTATTTTTCTTTTCGTTTTTGGATGCCAAAACCCAGAGGTTCTCACTCTGTGTTCCCTCCATGACTCTCAGGGAGGGGAAGACTCTGAAGGTATAATTCTTTTTTCAACTTTTCAGAATGTAAGCACTAAACACTGCCTTAGTCTTTTATAATTATAAATTTTTTTTTTACCTTTCTTAATTTTCTTTCATCCACTCTGTCCAACTCTGGTTTTCTCAGTGGGACGTTTGGAAGTCTTTCATCTTGTTCAAAGTCCATTTCTGCCCTCCAGGATTATAGTTAACTCTGTAGGATAAGTGATTCTTGGGAACAAGCCATTTTCCTTTGTTTTCAGTATATCACATTCCAATCTTTCTGACTGCTTATATCTTAGTCCTTCAGGATTCTGACAGGAGTTCTTCAACAAGTAACCTAGGCAAAAAGTAATCATAACAGTAGATGTTAATATGCCTTATTCAAAATTTGGAAAACTTAGCAGAAAAATAACCCAGAAACTCACATTCTGAACACAAAATTAGAAAAACTATATATGAGAAAATGTTAGAAATTATTCTTCACTCCATGCTATTTACAAACACAGATCCTGTGCTAAGGCATTTCTTATTCTTTTGATATGGCTAAGGGCACAACTTTTCAGTGGTCCATACTGTCAAAATTCAGATATTTTAAAAGGAAATGTCCAGAGAAGATAGTGCCTTACTTTAGGGGGTTTCAGCAAATATAGGCCACGGGGCAAATGTGGCCCTCTATTAAGAATATTTCTGTATGCTCCAGGAGCTGAGAATGGTCAAAGGCAAAATCCATTATTAGCTTCTGGACCATAAAAAAGGAGGTTGCACCCCAAATTTGACACACTGGGAACCTTAAACTAAGTAAAGAGATCACTGATGGTAGAATCTAAGACAAGGATGACAGAATGGGGGAGAGAGAGCTCTTGAGGCACCCTCTTATTATACTACTTACTTGCATAACTGAAAAAGCTCTGGTTCTGAGGACTTTCAAACCCATAAAATAAAGAATGGACCTGCTATTAGGCAAGAGACGGTTTTAGCAAGGTCTGAAAAGGCAGAAACGTCTTTTTCCTTGACTCCATGACAACGTTTGTCAATGCAAAATGGATGCTGACCTCTGTACTGCCTGTTTGATTTCAATCATCCTTTTTTCATCTGGGCAAACACAAAGCTGAAATGGATGACACTTTCAGCTGAGAAAAACTGCTGCTGGGAGCAAATCTCTCCTCCTCTCCCGTGTAGATAAAACAAATTGGTTAGAAACTGTTTTTAATTTATGTGAACTAAAGGAACAGTATAGAATATTGAAATCATAATTGTGGAAGTTTATTATAAAATATTCTAAGATTAATATAGCTTCACATAAGACTTCTCCTTTCCATCAACCAGGAGTAAACAACAAAAAACAGAAATGCAGGATTTTACTGGCCACCAGAATAAGTACTAATAGTTGGGCAGAATAAATCATTTTAATCCTATTGAGTAGAAATTTTCATGCTTGTCTTTGAGAAGCACTATATTAAAGGCTTTCTAAAGAGAAAAATTTGATTCATCCATAAAGTAATAAAATAAGAATATGAAAAACAACAGTGAGGAGGTCCTAGGAAGTATTTTTATGCTGTAAATGAACCAAAAGCTAAATGACATTTAATGACTGATAATAATTTGACCTCCTGAATTATTTGACTATCGAATGGTGCATAGTGTTGAAGTAGAAAGAGATTTTGATTTTAAAGATAACCAAAGGAAAAGCTAAATTAAATTGATAAAATCTCCACTCACTTAATTTAAATTATTGATAGTACTCCATAACTCAGAACAAAGCCTCTTTGGGGACTCAATCATCAGATTTATAGGTATTTGCTCTTTTGGGATGACTTTTTGTGAGATAAATTTTTTATTTCTCTGTTTTCCAGCTTTGATAAGAAAGGAAGGAGAAAGGAGGAGGGAGCAGTGAGACAGGAAGGGAAAGGATGGGAAAATTAGAAGAGGATGAGGAATATTGGAGGCAGCAGAAGAGAGGAAAAAGGGGGCGAGGTGAAGGAAAAAAGAGCTTCTGGTCAATTCACAATTACTTTTTCATGACAAAGAAAATCAATGTTCACATAAAAAGGAAATTCATGTTTTTTACAATTTTATGAAGACGGATTTGAGGACACTTATTTGTTAAGTACATATACAACTATAAATATTACGCATATTAAACCCCACCATCTTTGGAAGGATAAAATTTCAAACATAGTGGACCAAGATGTACTAGATTAGGGACAGTAGTTAGGATCTTTATGGGTATGCTACCCGATAAGCAAGGACTAAACAATCAAGCTGAAGAAAACTGGCTCCAGTGACTTTGATCATATAATCTAAATAACTCCATTTCGGAGAGATATTGCAAGAAACAGCTCCACCTACTTCATATTGTTTGTGGGGCTTTGGGATTAGGCTGTTGTGATCCTTGGTACCAAGGCCCTTTGTCTCTTTGAGTGAAATTGTTCTGTTTCTTATTAATCTTCCTTTGAGCAGAATTCTGCTTTCTGTGGCCCACAGGTGAGAATAAGTATATTTAAAGTGATAAAATAATGTGATGCAACATATAATAATAATAACAATAAAAGTAGTAGCAGCAGTAGAAGTACACTATAATCTTTGAGTAGTTACTGGAATATATCTCTGAGGGAGCAAAATATTTTCAAGTGACATGTAAGAGTTTGATTAGATAGGCACTGATGATGATCTGGAGGAAATACAAGGGTGTAAAAAAATCAACACAGTTGCCGGTGAGTTGTCTCTGAGATATACAAAGGTGACATTTTTTTTACCAGGATGAAAGGATAGATTGGCAGCATCAAAGAAGCTACCAGCCTGCTCTTCTCAGGGAGAAGGGCTTCCAGTCATAACACCTCTGCAGGAAGAGGCTGACACAGCCTTTGACACTGAAAAGTGGCAGAAATTGGAAACTCACCTAAATGATTATCTCTAGGTGGCCCCCCAAAATGATTCATATCAATTTACCCTGGTCATCTTAGGGCATCTTGTTATCATCCATCCTACTCTTGTGTGCATATGCTTCCCGCCCCCCACCGCCATGCCTACTTTCTACCTCTTTTCTGGGAACCATAATCAAGTCAATACTATTACCACTCTGTAAAGAAATAAAAATCAATTAAGTTCCCCATGGGTCCAACTCAACAATCTCCCTGACTTCCTTGGTAGTCTCTCTCTGATTCTTACTCAGTCTTCACTCCCCTACCTGTGATATTAGCTCCCTGAAGGTGAGTACTCTTTCCCCCTTTGCATTTGTATCTACCGTGCCACAGATGAATGCATTTTTATTCATTCATGGTGAGGAAGTCAACATAGATTTGGGAAGCAGCCCTCGTTTAATCCAATTGAATCTCATCTTTGCAAGCATTCCAGTGCTCTGATTTCACAGTTCAGTGATTTCAGACTTAGTATGAGACCAAATTCTGGCTTCCTCTAAGTTTCCATCAGTCTATCCTACTCCATAGTACTTGTCAAAATCTGCCACTGTAGTACTTAGGAGGCATGTTCTACTGAGTACTCAAGTGGTTTCTTCTTAGAAGGAAGTACTTCCTCCCTTCAGAGGCTTCTTAGTTTGGGGTTGAGATCCATGAACTAGGAAGCACAGAAGTCTATTACCACCTTTAGATGTTTTTGATTCCATGAAGGTTTCTTTTCTCAAGGTCAATCATGACAGTACATCTTTAGTTGTTCTATCTCTGATTAGGATGTTTGATGTTATGCATATTTGCTCATCTTTAGTGAAGGATCTGATCTATTTCTACATATTCTTGCCATTGTTCACCTCTGAAGAAATGCTGTAATATATTATGGGTTCAGACAATTTAACCCAGAGAGTAATATTCTGTATGGCATTTTAATATTTGGAAAAGGACCTCAGATATCCCCCAATTGTCCCTAACCTCACAGAGAAACTTCCAACACTGCCTCTATCCCAAATGTGTAGTAGGCAAAAAAATCAAGGAGGTCTTTCTAGGGACATAAACCATTTGAGGTATGGAAGTACGACTCCTCTTCATACACAATGCTAATTTTATCTCAAATTACCCACAATATAATAACAATGAATACTTAAGCACATGCATAAACTTATTATTTAGAGCAACAGGTTTGAACTGTTTTTGATAACACTAGAAAAGCTACCAATCACAGAATGAAAAAACCAATTTCTTCAGGAGATCTGTGAAGCACTGGGACATCTAAAATGGAAATCCTAGGTGAGCCACTTAATAAACCTGGATTCAAAGCTTTCCTCAAACACTTAGAGAATCATGGAATCTGAGAAATTTAAAGACTGAAAATTCTTCTAAAATATTACTGTTTAATTTTTTATTTCCAAATATAACTCTCCACTCCCTTGTCCAGAAAGTTATCTCTTGAAACAAGAGTTTTAAAAGATAGGAGAAAGCAGCTTAATAAAACTAATTAACACAATACCTGGAACATAGTAAGTACCATATAAATTAAATGTCAGTGATTCTTCTCCTCTTCCTTCTCCTTCATTATCAATTACTGTTATTATTGTTGTTAATCAAGTCTGACATAATATACAACATTCTGCACCTAGTGAAATGCATTTTTCTTATTCTTTCTTGGAGGTAAAGGTGAGTCATAGCTATACAGCATTCAGTTTAGGGTCATCCCTTTCTATTTTCATTGTTACATTAATATATTTATTGCTTTCCTGATTCTGCTTAATGAACTCTGCAACATTTTGGGGGGGGGGTAGGGGAGCTTAGTTCCATTTTATTCTCTTTTCAGCCCTGAGTTCTCTGCTTCACAACTCTCTCCCCGCTTAAAAAAAAAAAAAAAAAAAAAAAAAAAAAAAAAAGAAGAAAAAAAAAAGAAAAAAAGAAAAGCCATTGCAAACACGTAGAGTCAAGTAAAACAATTTTTTTTTCATAAGCCAGGTCCAAAAATACACTTCAGTCTCTAAGTCCTGAGACTGAGGATTGAGTCCACTATTTCTTTATCTGAAGATCGGGAAGCATGTTTCTTTCAGCACTACTTCTCTAGAACTGGAATTGGTCCTTATATTGATCACTTCTCTTAGTCTTTCAAAATTATTTCTCTTTCCAATATTGATGTTATGGAACAGATTGTTCTTTTAGTTCTGTTTCCTTCACTCTGTATCTGTTCTTATAACTTTTGCAATACTTCTCTGACAAATCAGGATTCATCACTTCTTAAGAAGTAGTAATATTCCATTATATTCATGTACCACACTTTTAGTTATCCTCTAATCAGATCAACTGATCTGTATCTCCTTTGTTTATAATTTTTTTCCTATTACAAAATAGGCTCAAAGATATCTAAATGACTTGTCTAACATCGTAGCACTAATGAGAAAAAGAGATAAATGTATAATCAAGTAAAAGAGATAATCCCAAATTCACTGTCATATATTTTCAACCACTGCTACTAATTGGCATATATTACTCTCAAAATCCTATATCCAGAAAAAAAAATAAGCTGGCAAGTGAAAGGAAAGGCCTAAAATTACAAAGGCCCAAAGTAGACATTTCACTTTCTTATCAGTTCATATGTATACATACACGTACAAAATTGAAACATCTAATTCATTATATATACTACATAGATACAAAGTAAAAAATCTAGTTTTATTCATAGTAACTATGTACATATACAATATATGTTTGCGCATGTATACAGATAGATAGACACATATAATAAACACACACATGCATATATATATTTCATATATCTCTCCTTGCCAATAATTTTTATTCCAGGAAGAACACCAAGTTAAAAGGAAGAAAGACATGTAGAAATTGAGAACTGTAGATCTTTAATCTGAAAGAAATCTCAAGAGGTCATCAAGTACAGTTCCTTGTCAGCAGGGAGGTAAGATATCTTATTTCACAGATGAGGTAAGTGTGACCTAGAGAGGTTCAATTCTAAGACCACACAGCTAGAAGCCAAAGATATTTTCTGGAGTACACGAATATGCCCCAAATATCATAAAAGCACCTAGGAAAACATTCACACCAATTCTACGGCCCAGAAGCAGAAATCAATAATCTCAGTTACTTAAGGAAATGAAGTAATGTTATCTATATTTTTGGTAGCACAGTTATTCTTTTATTCTTTGATAGGGATATGGGAGAACATAAAATAGCCAATAAACACTTTAAACCGATTATTAGAATGTTCTGATTAGCTCAAGTAATAATGAATTTCATCAACCAAATCAACTTAAAACCAAAGTTAACAATGTGGTTAATTGTGGTTATTTTGTTTCCTAAATATAGACCTTTGCCATCCTAAAACCAGATGCAGTCTTCTATCGGGAGTGGAAGACAGCAGCTAAAAATGTCTCCTGGCTTACAATGCTTAACACTTTTGAAAAATTACCCATCATTCTCCGGAGCTCACTGTGTTTTGTCAAATTATTTGATGAATTCAGGCTGTAAAATTTTACTTTCTCTTATATATTTATTTACATTCTTTGGATGAGTCTAGACCAAGAGCTCATATAAATTGTGGTCCACTTAAAAAATTATGATAATAACATAATTGTTTCCCTTGCAATCCTATGCGTGTTAATTTCTGCATCGAAAAACATTATTCTGAGAAGGGGTCCATGGGTTTCACCATATTAGTAGCTGTGTCGTTGACCAAAAAATGTTTAAGGATCTCCGGCCTAGAGAGATATTAGGAAAGATAAACTTGCTGACATAAAGGGGAAAGGACAGGGAGCCAGACAGCGAGCTAGCTAGACAGACAGGAAAGTAGAGAGAGATACATATATTGATGTGTTTACTCATCCTACAAGAATAAAATTTTGGAGCTACAAATAATTAAGGAAGTGAAGACAAAGATTCAATGTTGCCTCTAGGAAAAATAGAAATTTTTTAGCATGGCATTCCATCTGGTTTCTCTGCTACTTTTGCAGGCTAACTGTATCACTTCCTTTTATGAACTCCTTGTTCCACTCAAACTGTCCTATGCATTTTCTTCTACCCTTGGCATTCGAACTACTGGGTGCATGATTTTATACAGGTTGTTCCCCATGCCTGGAATAAACTCCTTCCTTATTTCTTCATGTGTAAACCTCGCCTTTCCTTCAAGGCTCAGCTCATGTTCCATCTACTGTGGGAAGCCTTTCCTGACCTCTTAGGGGTCACTTCCTCCTCTTTAAAGTACCACATATATGTAAACTTCTCTGTTTATATTTTGTATTTCGCCAGTACAATGTAAACTCTTAGAAGGCCGGGATTTATGTGCCATTTTGACCTTTGTAACTTCGGGACCTCCATGGCGTCTTGCAAAGAATAAGCACTAAGGAAACATTTAATGAATTCCATTAGATTGGGACTTAACATTTTGTCATTATCATCTGTTTTCCCATGTAAAAATATAATTTCCCACATGTTTAATTTTGTACAAAAATGACTGATAAAATCTTCATTCACTATGCTTCCAATTTCACTTTAAGCAAGAAACTTTTGATAATTAGAAAAGAATCAAATGAAAATAAGATGACTGAAAGACTTACCAGAATTCTGGAGCCTGTCTATTAATTAGCTGAAACCACACATTGAAATTCACTGTCTTTATGCTTTTATTCATCTTCAAATAGGGAAAACCCTGAAAGAGGATCATGGCCTGAGCTTTGTTCTATCATATTATGCGCCAAATTAAAGAGTAGCAGATACAGAGCTAGCTATCCCCCCTTTTTCTGATCGACCACATCATCTAAATCAGATACTTCAGAGAAATAAGGCAGTTTGTAAGAGAAGAGATGATTAAGAGTAAAATTATTTCGAGTTTAACTTGATTTAATTACAAAGCTGGGCTTCTGAAAGTCTCACAGTTGAAACTTCAGCCTCATCCTTATGTGAACATGAAAGACCCCTACAAACGGACCTTGAAGATGCCAAGCAAGAGGAAACTTACCCACCAAGGCTGTCTACTGCCCTTTTCGATGGCTCTCATAATTAACAAGTCTTTCTTTAAAGTAAGCTTTAATTCACCTCTTTCTGTTTTCTACCTACTGTTCTTCCTTTTGACCTTTGGGCACAAGATATGAAGAGCACAATTCATCTTCTATATGACAACCCTTCATTAGAGATCGAGATGAAATTCTCTCTCATGAATATGTAGCTAGGCTAAATATTTTACAGTCCTTCATTTATCAAGATCCTCTCTAGTCATTCACAAGTTTAGCAGTATCATTCCTAATACTTGGTACCTACATCTGCGTACCAGGATTGCAAATGTAGAATTACACAAAGAAGCACTGAGCATTTACACTGATCACCAGATGCAGAATTACAAAAAAGCACCAAACATCTATATTAATCGACAAAGAGTAAGTATTTACAACTTTTGGCATTGAATTTAATATGATCTATGTGGCATTCCAGCCTAGCTATTGGATGACAGGGTTAGTCTAAACTGACTCTGTGTTGTTAAACTGCATGTTACAAATCAGAAATGGATCCACTCATTCATTCATTTATTCAGTCTTTCATTAATTCAACAAAAAATTATTTCTTCCGTGAGACATCACACCTCCCTTCCTCTTTCCATGCCTCTACACAGGCTCCATGAGCTCTTTTCTTACCTCTAATAAGAATTTTGAGCTCAAGCTTAAATTCAAATGCCACCTGCTATGGGAAGCAATTCTTGAGCCCTGTGGCCCTTCTCTGGACACATGCTGTATCTCCCCAATGGAATATGAGCCCCCAGAAGGAAGACACTTTTGTAATTTTTGTCCATTTAGCCATGGTACCTAAGAAAGTCTATAAAGAATTTGAGGAAGCCCTTGAATGTGGAATCAATCAACATAATCAATGACCTCAATACAAAGGTAGATATACATAAGGATGGCATAAATGTTTAGGAAAATGCGGTTAAGAAAAAATAAATGAGACAGATCAAAGGCATTAGACCACAGAGAAGACTTATGCCTTAGGAATACTTTATTCAGGAAAAGAATCAGAAGTCTGAATATCATAAAAAAAGTGAAATGAATTTTGAAAGAAAAAAAAATCAACCTACAAAGCTATATGTACTACTTATACCCAAGCAAGATTACACTTGGGTCAATAGTATAGATAATCAGGTCGCCAGCTTTTAAAGTAAAAATTAAAATCAAACGCTAGAAAGAAAAGGAGAAGAAAAGACAGGGCATACAATTAATCTGACTCTAAGAGAATTTATTTGAGCCATTCATAAAAATTGGAAAATGAGTAAAAGAAAGGATATCAATACCAATTACAACCATTTACTGTAGAAGTTTAACAGAGATCAGTTATCAAAACAAAGATAGCAAAAGAGGTGGAAATCATCCTTAGACAATAAACCCTTGACACATTTGCCAAACAGGAAGATGAAGTCAATAAAGGCAATACCAAATAACAACACCTTTGTTAAATCAAAGAAGATAAACAGTATAGCCTTAAAAACAAGGAAAAGCAATAGAAAGAAACATAAAAGAGTAGCCAGATTTAAGTGCGCTAAATAATCCTAAGGTCATTTAAGATAAAGCCAGAAAGATGGAAAAAAAGCAGCTGGACTAGAACAACTAGACAGAGTGACTATCTTTGTTGGTGTTAACATGATTTTTTTAGACATGGAAGGGACTGATTTTCAGCTATGGAAGATACTGATGACACTTCGGAGTATTTGTTACAAAAAAGAAAAGGTGATGGAAAAAAATCAACTTCTGACCTATATGCCTATACATTCCTACCTACATTAAATTTTAGAAGACTAAACAATGCAGGTATCAAAAGCCTGCTTGAGGAAGGCAGGTGAAGACAATAGGGAACATTTCATAAGCAATATTACATAACACCCTCAATGAAAGATCTGAATAAGACAGCAGTTATGGTTTATTGACTACAAAAACTCTGAATCTAGTAGAGCAGAAAGCCACCTTAGATAAAGCATCCACATTTAAATCAAAATGACGCCAAATTCCTTGAAAGGTCTAATGATAACACAGCTGACATTAATGAGACTCATCAAAGGAGGTTTTTACTATCATGGAGGACACCCAGAATAGAATGCATGTGAAGAGTAAATTCCCTATGATTTGTAAGATTGCTCAGATGTCCTTAATTGCTCATGACTCTGTTCTGATTGAATCAAGCTCTGGAAAATTGTATAGTCTCCCAAATTATATCCATAGTGACTCAAAAGAATTTGGCCTTACTATCCATACAGTAAAAGCTTAGAGATACACTGTTCGATAATAATTCCTGGGAAAACTGGAAATTAGTATGGCAGAAACTAAGCATCAACCCAAACCTACCATGCTATATCAAGGTAAGTTTGAAATGAGTTCATGATTTAGACATAAAGAGTGATATTATAAGCAAATTAAAAGAACATAGAATAGTTGACCTCTCAGATCTGTGGAGAAGGAAGGAAATAGTGACCAAAATGAAACTAGAGTACATTATGAAATGCAAAGTGGATAATTTGAATGATATTAAGTTAAAAAGTGTTTGTATAAACAAAACCAAGCAGACAAGATTAGAAGGGAAACAAAGTGGGAAAAATGTATATTCAAGGGTTCTGATAAAAGCCTCATTTTTAAAATGTATAGAGAATTGACTCAAATTCATAAGAATTTCCAATGGCTAAATGGTCAAAGGATACAAACAGACAATTTTCAGATGAAAAAATTAAAACCATTTATAGTCACATGAAAAAATGCTCTAACTCATTATTGATCTGAGAAATGTAAATTAAGACAACTTTGAGGTACCACTACAAATCTGTCAGACTGGCTAAAATGACTGAAAAAGATAATGATGAATGTAGGACGGGATGTGAGAAAATTGGGACATGAATATGTTGTCGGTGGAGTTGTGAACTGATTCAACCATTCTGGAGATCAATTTTTAAATGTGCCCAAAGGGCTATCAAACTGTGTAGACCCTTTGATACAGCAGCATCTCTACTGGACCTGTATCCTAAAGAGATCATAAAAAGGGAAAAGGATCCACATGTGTGAAAATGTTTGTGGCAGCCCCTTTTGTAGTGGCAAGGAACTGGAAACTGAGTAGATGTTCATCAGTTGGAGAGTGGCTGAATAAGTTATGGGTATATGGAGGTTATAGAATATTAGTGTCGCGTAAGAAATGATCAGCAGGAGGATTTCAGGGAGGCCTGGAGAGATTTTCATGAACTGATCCTAAGTGAAGTGAGGAGAATCAGGAGAACATTGTACACAACAATAACAAGATTTTACAATGACTAATTGTGACCGCCATAGCTCTTTTCAATAGTGAGGCGATTCAGCTCAGTTCCAATGGTCTTGTGTTGAAGAAGAGAGCCATCTGCACCCAGAGAGCACTGTGGGGATTGAGTGTGCATCACAACATAGTATTTTCACTATTTTTATTGTTGTTTGCTTGCATTTTGTTTTCTTTCTCACTTTTTTCCTTTTAGAGCCAATTTTTCTTGTGCATCATGATAAATGTGAAAATATGTATAAAAGAACTGCACACATTTAACATATGTTGGATCGCTTGCCATCTAGGAGAGAGGGTGGGGGGAAGGGAAGGGAAAAATCTGCAACACAAGGTTTCACAAAGGTGAACGTTGAAACAATGCCATATGAGGATCAATTCTGATGGAAGTGGATATCTTTGGTAATGACAGGATCCAAATCAGTTACAATGGATCAGTGATGAAGAGAACCAGCTACATCCAGCAAAAGAACACTGGGAAATGAGTGTGGGCTGCTTACATTTTTGTTTTTCTTCCCAGGTTATTTTTACTTTCTTTCTAAATCTGATTTTTCTTGTGCAGCAAGATAACTGTATAGATATGTACACATATATTGTATTTAACATATACTTTAACATGTTTAACATGTATGGGACTGCCTGCCATCTAGGGGAGGGGATGGAGGGAAGGAGGGGAAAAGTTGGAACAGAATTGTTTGCAAGTGTCAATGTTGAAAAATTATCCATGGATATATCTTGTAAATAAAAAGCTATAATAATAATAATAATAAGGCAAATGTTGAAAATTATCTAAGCATAAGTTTTGAAAATAAAAAGGTTTAATTAAAAAAAGAAGTTAAAAAAAATAAAAAAAGTATGAGCATGACCCTTCTTGTGACCCTTCTTCCTAGTTTACTCATTTAGGTAAAATAAAATGGAGAAGTCCCAAATTGGCTATCATCGTGAGAGTGAGATGTGACTGTCTTATCACCTTGATTGATAAAAGATCTCTTGACTTCTCTCAGATATAACTACATTTAAATCTTTACATATTACTATTTGACATTCATGCACATCAGCTTCTCAAAGGAATTGCAATATAACCTTGACCCAGGAAACCACAGCATCTCAGGAGGCAAGATTCTCTTCCTTCTACTCTCTTTCTGCCTTGCTTTGCTACTCTCTTCCACCCAGATCATCCTAGGGCTATAGCAGAAATTCTCAGAAAGCCAGATGTGTGCTTCAAGCGAATGACCAGGGAGTAATAGCTCCTCCTCTTTCTTTCATTGGCAGTGGAAAAGAGATGCATAGGACGAGCAGGTATGGATGGGTTTTGAACTGCAACAGAGACAGTATGACATAATCCTTCCCTGGGAACCTTCTTCTGAACTTCCCTATTTTAATGGAGGAAACCGTCACCCTTTTAAGTCTTCCTCACTCACAATTTCAGTGCCAGCTTCAACTTCACACTTTCAGTCACTCCACATAATTAATCAGTTGGAAAATCTTATCTGTTTTCTATCCTTACACAATCTCTTACATTTCATCTATATTTCCTCTCCTCTTAGACGAGTCCTTTGTTCAGGACCCAATCATCTCTATTGCCTCTACAATGACAGAACCTGCTACCAATGCTATGATGGACAAGTTACAACTTCCATGGGCCTCTGTTTCCTCATTTGTAAAATGAGAGGGTTGTATTGGAAGGCCTCTATGGTCTTCTTTGCAGAGCATCTATGATCTCTTCCTCTGTCAAATCTACATTCCATATGGCTAACAATTTGATACAGCAAGTTCGTGATTAGTATGAATAATGTACTCCTGTGAAATGATGGCACTTAGTAGAATTGGCATTATTCAAAGTTGCATTTAGGGCAAAATATGGTCATTGGTTTCAGTCCAATTGAACTACGTGGTGTGAATTCAAAGAGATGTCACCTCTTCACAGGGTTTATTCTTCACACAAAATCAGGACCTGGATATAATCCTAAAAGAAAAGTCTAAACATGTTACTTCTCTATATAAATTCCAGTGGCTTCCTATTGACTTAAGGATCAAATAGTATTTCATCTTTAGCAATTTATTTCTAATTACATTTTGCTAACTTTTATGAGATACAGAATTATTAATACAGGCACAAAAGTTATAAATAAGTAAATCTACATATTGTAAGCATATAATTTTTTTTAAAAATTGACAGGCTTACATGATCTAGAAAGTTTAGAGATTACCAGTTTAGACTACAATATACAATTAGATGGAAAAATAAGTCATCCTTAAGTACATATAGCTTGCAAGACATTTCAAGGGACATTGATTTGGGCCCAGAATTCAAAAGGACAAGATCTAATAGGTTCACTTTTGGAAAAATACAGTTATTTTAATGATTCATGTACCAACTTGAAGCAAGTATGGCTTGTAATATTCATCCATCCATCCAACCATCCATCCATCCACAGGAAGAAAGAGAAAATGTCTATTTACAGACATTTATAGACAGATGTAGTTTGGGGTTCTCTCTCTCTCTCTCTCTCTCTCTTTCTTTCTCTCTCTCTCTCTCTTTCTTTCTTTCTCATTCAAAATCATTCCCCACACTGAAAAAAAAATCACAGATCTAGTGAAGTGCCCTCAAGGGGCCTAGTACAATCAATCCCTGGAACAGAGTGAGCAAGTAGTAAACATTTGTTGAATGGAAGTAACAATTAACCAGATGAGATTTATCCAGTAAATTTATCCAGAAAATGGCTATTTCTGATGTCAGTCTTTGCTCAGGTAGCTATGGTCTAATAAGTTAAAGAGCACTATTCCCTAGTAGAGTCACTAGCCACTAACATCCCCACAAAGGATGACATATTTCCAAGGAGAATAAAAGAATAGATAACTTACACTGAAAAAAGCCTACCTTCTGGCACATTTGAATTCTCCCCCCTACTCTAGTTCCAGATGGAGTCTCATTCAACTTTTTGAAATATACAAACCATTTTAGCACCATATTTGTCAAAATTTGGATCCTGGCATTCAGTTTTTACCCCAGTCCCTGCATCTTAGAGTTGCGGGGCAATTCTGAGGCCATGTAGGCCAAATCCACTAGGAAAAAGATTTTGTTACTGACAAGTAACCCACATAACCTTTACCAGAAAACTTCACTTATGAAGGGAAACCTACCATCTTTCAAGGTAGTCCGTTCCTATTTGCATTCATTCTAACTGTTAGGAAGATTTTACTTTAATCAAACTCAAATCTTTGCATTGGCAACTTTCAGCTACCTCTGCCCTGTGGTGTAAGCCTCTTGTATATGATAGTTTCTTCAATCGCTGAATATAACTATCATGATTCCTTCACCCTCGATCCTCCTCCAGAGTCTTCTCTTTTACAAGGTAAATATATATTTTCTTCAATTGGCCTTCATATGGATACAGACTCCAGACCTTTCACCACACCGATTTCCTTTTTTTCCTTTGACTGATTTCCTTTTGGAATTGTGGCATTAAGAATTGTAAACATCACATTTGTTCTGAGTCTGGCAAGATGCAGGGGAATGGTCCCCTCCTTCTTCTTGGAAGCTCTGTGTCTCAAAGCAGCCTAAACCTGCATTAGCTATTTTTGGCTGCTACATCTCAGTGAAGATCTATACAAGTTTTCAGTTTCACAAAGCTCTAGGCCAGGGGTCCTCAAACTACGGCCCACAGGCCAGATGTGGCAGCTGAGGACGTTTATCCCCCTCACCCAGGGCTATAAAGTTTCTTTATTTAAAACCCCACAAAACACAATTTTTGTTTTTACTATAAT
This sequence comes from Sarcophilus harrisii, assembly GCF_902635505.1. Lineage (NCBI taxonomy): Eukaryota > Metazoa > Chordata > Mammalia > Dasyuromorphia > Dasyuridae > Sarcophilus > Sarcophilus harrisii. Next base: position 63,571,054 of record NC_045432.1, read on the forward strand.
CTGGCCCTCCAGCAGTCTGAAGGACAGTGAACTGGCCCCCTATTTAAAAAGTTTGAGGACCCCTGCTCTAGGCTGTCAAGATTTTGTGGGACCGTGTTTCTGTCATGGAGTTGGTTAGCTTTTCCTCTCAGTGTTGTATCATCTTCAAACTGGATAATTATGGGATCTACAACTACATTTGAAATGCTCATGCTTTGACATCAGCCTTGTGAGTGTGGGCAAAATAATTCACTTCTTTGATCTTCAGTTTCTTGACTATTAAAATGGAGGTAATAATGGATATAAAGTGTCTTGAAACCTTCAAATCTTACGGAAATGACATATGTGATCATTTCTCAAATACAGTGCTCCCCCCAAACCCCAAAATACTCCAGATGTGAAATGTGTCCTGAGTTTAAGGGATCATTTCAGAGACTGGAGACATTATCAGCCCCTCTTTCATTCCCTCGTAATTAGTGGTAAATATTTTCCAAATCGACGGTTATGTGGTAAGAGTTAACTATGCCCCACTAAGAACTGAAAACAATGCTGGACTATATGATTTAACATGGCCAAGCTTATGAAGTTTACAAGTCCCAAGATGACAAAAATGGCATCACAATGTGATCCTCTCTAACATACCTCCCAGGTCTAGGATTCATTTTCATGCTTCCACAGCTCTTTTTTCCTACACTGAAGAAGCACCAAAAGAACTTCCACAATAGTTCTCTTTTGCAAGAGTATTCTTGATGGATGGCAATTGGAGATGGAATTGCTTTTGCTTGTATAGAGAAAATCCCTGCTTCTGGTAAACTTACCAGTAAAGTTTTGCTTCAGGATCTAGCTGGGAAAATTTGGAGCACTGTATAGCAAGGGGACATACGTAGTTAAGCTTATGGACAGTTATGATTGGTGTTTTGGGTATTCAGGTCTTGGCATAAGTCCAATGTGAATCCTGAACTCAAGAGTCAATTGGCTCACCGCTCAATTGCACATTGATTAACCTTTGGAGGGTTCTGTTATATCAAGGGATATAGCCTGCCTAGTACTGGTGCTAATAATTATCCTTAGAATGGTCAGGGGAAAAGCTATCATTATCTTGGGGAAAAGGAGGAAGAATGGAATGGAAGTGACTTTAAGCATTTTGCAAAAGTTTCACACAGGGAAAAGACTATTGAATATACAAAGCTATGACACTGTAAGTGGCTGTCTATTAAAAATATTTTTGTTATTCATAATTTGGCTGATACTGACAAACTTAAGTGTTTCTATTTTTGGAGGCAATTGGGATAAAGAGACTTGTCCGTTAATATATTTATGTTTCCTTCTCCAGCATATGTGTTTTTGAGAAAGTTGATGTGTATGCTGTGTTGAGAATTTGAGCTCAAGTTCCTTGAGGATACATTCTGTGTTTTCTGTTTCTTTGTTTCTCCACACAGTTACCAGTAGTATTCTTAAAGCACATTTCTGACCATGTCACCACCTGCTCATGGACTTTTGTGGTTGCTTGTTATTTCTATATCCAAATAAAAGCTCCTCTCTTAGGCATTTAAAGCCATTCAGAAAGGACTTCAGCCTATCACTCCAAACCCTTTCACTCACTTTATAGGTGACCTAGAGGCCTCTGCACTACTCACTCTCCATGCCTCCTTTCTTATTTTGGGATTTTAGAATCCCTAGATTTCTGAAAAGCTGAGCTCAAAGAGCACCTCCTTTGTGAAGCCTTTCCTTATTCCAACTATTTCAAGAAAATCTGACAGAGATGCCTTCGTGATGACATCACCTTCTTTAAAAACATTTTAATAGCATCTATTTATTTTCAAAACACACACAAAGACAGTTTCCAGCATTCACCCTTGTGAAACCTTGTGTTTCAAATTTTTCTCCCTCCCCCCCTTTAGACAGCAAGTAATCCATTATAGGTTAAACATGGACAATTCTTCTATACATACTTCCACAACTATCATGCTGTGAAAGAAAAATCATATCAAAAGGGGGAAAAATGGGAAAGAAAAAACAAACAAACAACAACAAAAAAAAAAGGTGAAAATGCTCTGGTGTGAACCACAATTAGACCCCACACTCCTCTCTCTGGGAGTAGATGGCTCTCTCTATCACAAGATCATCAGAACTGGCCTCAATCACCTCACTGTTCAAAAGAGCCACGTCCATCAGAATTGATCATCACATAATCTTGTTGCTGTGTTCTACTCACTTCATTTAGCATCACTTCATGTAAGTCTCTCCGAGTCCTTCTGAAATCATCCCACTGATGGTGTCTTATAGAACAATAATATTCCAGTTTGATAGCCCTTTGAGCATAATTCCAAATTGCTCTCCAGCATGGTTAGATCGATTCACAACTCCACCTACAACGTATCAGTCTCCCAGTTTTCCGACACCCCCTCCAACATGTATCACTTATCTTTTCATGCCATTTTATCAATCTGAGAGGTGTGTAGTGGTACCTAATAGTCTGATATCACCTTCTATGGACTTAGTACATATGTTTATGTTATTTCCCCAATGGGATCTAAGTTCCTTTGGTATAGGGACTTTCATTTGGACTTTGTATCCCCGGTGCCCTGTACAATTTTTGGCACATAATAGGTGCTTTAATAAACGTCGATCGCCTCATCTTGCTTATGAAGATCAAGTGTAGAAAAGTCAGCAAAGCTGCTTGGGATCTTGTAGAGGGCTGGCCTGAACAGGTAGCAAGTTTCAACAAAATGGGTGTCTAAAATGTACCAGCTGTCTAACTGGTGAGAGTAAAATGAAGCAGCCATTAAGGAGATGCTTCTATAAGCTGAGTCTAACTCATTTAAAGAAGCTTCAATGTTTATTGGACACATGGGAACCAAGAAAAGAGAGGAGGGACAAACAAGAAATCAGACTGTGTGGGAATCCCCATTTGTAACAGATTTCTCCATGTCGAGTCTGGTTAAAAAGATGATGAGAGGTTTGGGTGGGAAGAAAAGACCAAAGGGAAAATTATGGGTGCTAATATGAAAGGGAGGAGGGAAGCATGTGTATGGAGTGGAGGAATTAGATGATAATATTAATTATATTCTACTGTTTTGCTTGGTAATTTAATTTCCTATTTCTGCTCTGCTTTCTGGGTTACGGGTCATTTCTCTCCCTACCTTAAACCTTGGGACTTGAGCCATCCTCACAATGCACTGCCTTAATGAAGAGGGGGAAAAGTGGTTCCCAAAGAAATCCTGACTAGAAGCATCCAATGTCACTCTATCCTCCCTCAACCCAAGACCAATGGATCCTATGGCAATACCAGCCTGTTATATATGCCAATGTATATCAAACTCAAGAATAGGGATGAGACCCATTGCCAGGAATTCAGATTGAAATTGGCATTTCTCAGCTGGAGAAGGAAAATGATTAGTACTAATCTTTTTTGTTAGATGCTCAGGAAAAAGCTATGCACTGAAAACAAGACAACTCAAGGTTCTCAATTTAGGGAAAAGTCTAATTTAAAAAAAAAAAAGTGTGTTCTTCTAGGTCTTCTAACATTTCCTATACATCAGTTATGTCCTCAAGCTGACAATCTGTTAGCACCAACATTTACAGCATAAACAACGCCCCCGTTTTTCTAGTTTCATGTCCCTTGTAGTAATAATGATGATAATAGTAATATTCTTATAGTATCAGCCATTGTGCTAAATACTTTACAATTATTATCTTATGATTATGAGGACCAGATAAGGTCCCTCATAATATAGGGATTAATCCCTCATAATATTATCTTATGATTAATCCCTCTTAAAAATAAATGGAAGAGGGATTAATCATAGATAATGAGGCTACCTAAATTATTTCTGTAATTGGTCCTGCTGATTGTGTCAAACTTCAGAATACTGCCCACGTTCCTTAAAAAAATCTAAAACTCACTTGGAAGATTTCAGCATAATTATTCATACAGGAAAAACAAGTTGGATGAATAATAGCTATCATTCCAATTATGGTATATAGCTATTTGGAAATAAGAAAAATCAATACACTAAAATATTGAGGACACTTTTTAAGAGTCCTCGATATTTTGGGTATTTGGTCAAGGTGAAGACTAACAGCCTGTAATGGTAGGAGGTATTACCTCCATTTTACGGAGAAGAAAACTGAGGCAAACAGAACTTAAATTCCTAAGGAGAACTTCATAAAGGGACTCTCCATGAAAGGGAAAAAGGACTTGTGGAGCCAGAAGTCTACACATGGGTATCAATACAATATTATTTTAATTTTGAGCACACTCTCCTTATGTATGTGCAATAGGAAAGCATGGCCCAGTTTGGGGTGGAGGTGGGGAATTGTTTTGTTTTTACTTCAGCAAATGAACTTCATTAATCTTTTTAAAAAGAAATCTGTTAAGAAGGTATATCACAAGAGCATCTTTGGAAGACAGATAACTGTCTAATAACCCTCTACTTATTAATATCACACAAGACACAGAGCAGGGATACATACACATGCAAAGTGCTTACCAATGTCACTGAGAATACACAGTACAGAGAATAAATGGAAGAGGGATTAATCATAGATAATGAGGCTGCCCAAATTATTTCTGTAGTTGGTCCTGCGGATTGTGTCAAACTTCAGAATACTGCCCACGTTCCTTAAAAAAATCTAAAAATCACTTGGAAGATTTCAGCATAATTATTCATACAGGAAAAACAAGATGGATGAATAATATCTATCATTCCAATTATGGTATATAGCTATTTGGAAAATCAATCCAGTGGATGCTTCCATATCACGGGAACACAATTCCTAAGGTAACAATGTAAATGGAGAGAAAAAAAAATAGAAAAGGATATAAAAGACATTAAGGAAGTATGATGGACAAGCCCTGGCACCTCAATGGAAATGTGGATGAAGGGAAATGAGGAGCCGATATGATTCATGTTTTTGAAGAACAATAGAATCATCATCATGGATAACACTAACGATATTTACTTTTTGCCACTGAGAAGGAAAGTACTCCATATCAGTGGAAAAATCAATCTGCCATAAGAAGTAAAATCTATAAACAGTCCGTGACCATTCTTCCTCATGTAAAAATAAAAAAAAAATTAATCATGATTTCTGAACACTGCTGGTATCATATCTTATTCACTTCACTTCTTTATCTGTGTTTTCATTTGACTAATAAAATGTTTTCTTAATGCAGCCAATACCTTTGAGGAAAATGAGAAAAGGCCTTTGTGGTATGTGTGCAGTACTTTCAGTACAGGGCTTAAATAGATAATTAAAAGTAAACTAGGCTTGAAATTAGATTGTACACATGTAGAAGAGAGATGGTGTAGTTAGGATGAGAATGATAAACTAATTGCAGAAAAATTAAAACCAGGGTTCCAATTCATGATTTTTACATTCTAAAGCTTCAGATCCCAACCCCAAAAGGGAGCAGAGTATATAACAGGTAGCTTTCATGAGACTTCAGCATTGTATACATAATATGGTATCACTCTTTCCAGAGAACATAGTCCGTCTGACGAGATTTTAAAAACTATTTTTGAATAGAAAAGTCTTACAAAAATTCAAGGCAAACTTAAAACACAATCTTATAAAATATTCTTCAGAGCTCAAAGAACAGTTTAGCCAACAACACGATGGTACGAATCAAAGGAAGGAAAACAATATTTTTATCTTACCCGTAAAACATGTTAGCATGCTTTGCCCAGGTGAAATTAAGTATTTTTCCCTGTTGTCTATCAAAAAATTAATGAAATAGTGGCTTGTGTGACTGAAGACAGCATGTTAACAGGAAAGAATTTCTTCTTAACATGAATATACTGGAAAAATGTTTGATTGTAGATACATATTAACAAGGAAAGGGAGGGAGGAGGTGGAACTTTGCCATGAGCGGAAAAAAATCAATACACTAAAATATTGAGGACACTTTTTAAGAGTCCTCGATATTTTGGGTATTTGGTCAAGGTGAAGACTAACAGCCTGTAATGGGTTGGATCCTCTCTCTCCTGTACCATATACCCTTCAGTAGAATCAGCACAGAGACACAGGGTATACTGGAGCTATATTTTCTGTGTGTTTTTGTAGTTTGCAGGCCCTTCCAAGAATTTACCGGTGCTAAGATTTTAATAGAGAGCCTGGGCACTCTTTTGGGCCAGATTCAGGTACAAGTGGGGAATGTGGTAAGACAGCAAAGGAACAGGCAGCATGACAAGAGACCAGAGAAGAACACCGGGACCAAGCTATCAGAGCCATACCACAGGATGAGTAAGTGAGGTAGGCTAATGCAACAAGGCAAAGGGACCACTAACAAGGAAGATGTTGTGTATTCCATGGTGAGGGCGCAAGTGGATCTTTGGGCCTTGGCTAGGCTAACCCTTTTGCACGCATATTTGAGACCGAGGCTGTTTGAGTGGGAGAGGCGGGATTGGCTCTCTTGTTTTACAAAGCTTTTTTATTATTGGACTGCAACTGGACTCTAGTCATTCATGGCTGCCGAAATAACACAAGGAGGAACAGGAGTCTTCTTGGAGTAAGATAGGGGCACAGTGAAAACATCTGGATGAATCACATCCCTCCAAAGAGCTAGCGCCAAGTGGACAGAGCTTCCTGAGAGCCAGAGAGTACTGGATACTTACTTATGACAGGCAGAAAAGAGCAGTTAGTGACAAAATCTCCTTCTTTCTAAGAAAAAGGCTTAGGCATCAGTAACAGCCCCTTGCAGCTCTAAATATTAGACTTGGCAAAACATTCTTGGAATATGTCTTGCTCCTGGAAGTCAAGTTAAAACCATTTTCCTCTACCATTGTTTGCAAGTAAAACTAGCTTGTTATTTGTTTCTGTATTCCTAGGGTCTGGTACAGTGGCTAGCGCACCAAGCATAATTTGGACTTAGCAGACTAAAAACCACTTCCCTGTCCACAACTCTCCTATGTGCTGGTGTCACTGTTAAAACTGAGGACGCAGACTGACTCAACTTTCTACTTTGTATCTTTAGCGTTTGGCACAATGCCACATACAACGTAGCAAATGCCTTTTGTTTTTTTTCATTCATTCATACATTCAATGTTTTAACCAAAAGGAACAACTAACTCAACATTTCACTTCCAGCCTTCAAGCCATTATATATCAACAAGGCTTGCCAACTCCTGTTCTGTGAGACTTTCCCTCATGCTTGTAGTAATTAGTACTTCTAGAGGCTTCAACGTTCCTTATAACTATCCGAGAACATTCTCTTGTATTCTATTCCATCTCTGAGGTTAAGGTCTGTTCCATTTTTGTTACTAAGCTTAAACTTTGGTGGCTTAAATGGTTGGAGCGCTGTCACTGCTTCTATAAAATAATGAAGATACCAAATAGGCTTGCATGAATTGGAGCTTCAGTGGAGTCTTCCTGCAATATTTCCATCCGTCCAAATGATAAAACCTTTAATCAAACGGAATGGGGAATTAATTTTCCATTATCCTAAAAAGGAATCTGGGGATAACTACAGTTAAGTTTTCATTTCATCAGATTTTTTATCCCCTTGGGAAAACTGAATTCTGGGATGCTCACAAAGTCGATTCAATTCAACAAACAATTAAAATTGCCTACTGCAGACAAGTCATTGAGCCAGACACTGACTTGGAGCAATCATGTCCTTCTTAAAGGAGTGTGGAGGTAGCGAGGACTATTTCAAGGAAGTATGTTGGACTGGGAAACAATATGTGTGTAATTATCACCATTTTTTAGAACCAAGGGAACTGAGAATTAAAGAAGTGAAGGTGACTTCCCAAAGGTCACAGAGCTTTGCTTCAAACACAGACCTACTTTCCAGGGCAGAATTCTGTCCAGTTTGTCATATGGCTTCCCCCAGTAGTCCCTGCTACCACTGTAGTAAGTCCTCTGAGAATAATGTAACTGCCATATGACAAAGTCTGGCTCCAATACTACCTGGGTTGTGACTGAGGAGAGTGCTCTGTAAACTTAAAAAATGGTAAAGAAATTGAGGGCTCTTATTACTACAGAATATCTAATGACATGAAGAGTTCTTAACAAATGAGAAATAATAGAGAAGTCTTCAGCATAAATAACTTCCCTGTTCTGGTACTGAATTACTACCACATTTTTACTTAATTGACCCCATTTCTATACTCTTGCAAGGAACTACTTTTTGTTTCCCAAAAGAACCCAAATATTTTAAAGAGAATTTTAATATTTTCTAGACTAAAATGCACTACAATATAGTTGAACAATAGCTTAAATTAGCAGTTGTTTATGTTTCAAAATATTCTATTTATATCCTTGAGTGAACAATATTTTTTAAACTCCTATCATCCTAAAAACTATCTGCAATTCTTTTTCAAGGAGTAGTGAAATCAGGGTAACGTGTACTTATTTCTGTTATCCACCTGGCTGTTATCAAATTCTACCAAGGAAAATGCTTCCTCAGCTGAGTGTTCATACATTTGTTTTTATTTACATGAATCTTCTATGATCTTTTACAGCAGACAACTAACATGGAAGGTGAAATAACGTTATTAGAACCGATTGTGGATTCTGAATCAGATTTACATGCGTCAGACCCACAGTCCACAGGAACTTCAGCACTGGGATTAATCAGAGGGGTATTCGGGACTGGAGGAGTACTTCCCTCCCCTCCCCCCAAAGAAAAAGAAAAGAATCAAGATCTTTTTCAAAATCGCTGGCTCATTATGTGCCCCACTGCAGACTAGAAGGCTGGGGAAAATCTTTAAAATGAAGTTTCGATTTGGCTTGTTTAAAGTCTTCTCAGAAATTAACAGGGTTCCTTCTAAAAAGCTACTCAATGGAAAAAAAAAATCAGGTAAAAAAATGCTATGTGTATATTTACTCTATCTCAAGAGAAATGCTTAAAATATAAAAGCTTCCTAAATATGACAAATACTTAAAATATGTAACAGAAACCCGTGTGTGTGTGTGTGTGTGTGTGTGTGTGTGTGTGTCTGTCTGTCTGTCTCTCTGTCTGAATCTGCTTTGCCCAGAAAAGAAAATACAGTGGCCACGTATGGACTCAATGGCGATGCTAATAATCACAAAGGCTTTGTCCTGCTTTCTCTCTCAGACTTCGGCTAGCGGGGCTTTCTTTAGGCAGACTCGGGGTTTTTCATTCCCCCGCAGCTGATTACTTTAAAATTATAATAACGATAACTAATATTAATATACCTCTTAGCAAGTGTTAATTGCTTTAGAATTATTACGTCACCTGGTCCTAACAAAACAACCCGGAGAGGTAGGCGCTATCATCACCCCACCCCCACCACCCCCACCCCCACTCCCCTCCCACCCCCAGTTACAAAAGACGAAGAGGCAGACAAAGGTTAAGTGAATTGGCGAGAGTCACATGGTTAGGAAGGATCTGAGGCCCAGTTTAAAGCGGCAATTTAATGAGCGCCTGGTACCCCCGAACTGCCTTATATTAGTGCTAAAATGAGTGTGGCTTTAGTCCTACAACAGTTTCGAATTCCTGAATTCAAAAAATCCGTGATGCGAAGCATTCCGCATTTTAGGGATTACAGGGGGGAAGGGAGGGGGGGCACCATTATCAGTAGCCCTAGGAAGTTGATACCAGGGCAACGGGGAACTAGCCAATGACAGCCCCGTCCCGGGAGCATGTGCAAAGGACTGTGGGTAACCTTGTTTCCTGCCTCACGTAATGGTGGGCCTTCAAAGAAGCCTTCTCCGATTAACCCTTTTGTTAGGGTGCTCTATTATTAATGTCTGAAGCCGACTCATCAAACATCAACATCGGTCATCCCAGGAACTAGGCTCTCTCCCAGGAACTAGGCTCCCATTGGCCAGTCCCCCCTACACTTTCATTGGCTATTTCCCCGCTCACTCTCATTGGCCAGTCCCCCCCGCTACCGCCTTGTCATTGGCTAATTTCCCGTTCACTCTCATTGGACAGCCCCCCGTTGTGTTTTCATTGGTCAATCCCACGCTACGTTCTCATTGGTCATTCCTTCGCTCACTCTCATTGGCCATTACCTCCACGCTCAATTCTCATTAACTAGCAACCTCTTAAGTTTTCATTGGCTATTTCCCCTCATTGGCCCGTCCCCTGCTAATCGCTCATTGCTCAGTTCTCCGCTCACTCAAATTGACCAGTCCCCTGCTACACTCTCACTGGTCAATCAATCTATAACCAATTCTCATTGGTTAGCTCCCCGTCACTCTCATTGGCTAATCCTCAGCCAAACTTCCATTTTCATTGGCCAGTACCTCTTCAAACATGAAGCACACTGTAGGACTGCTGAACGAGTTTTTCATTTTCGCCCCAAATCTAACAGGTTCCCCCATCTTGTGTCTAGTAAAGAATGCAGGGCTCATGCCCTTGTCAGGGTTCATCTTTTCGTCTGTGAAGGGCTGCAGATACGGAAAGTGCCTTCCACTGTACAACCAGCATCAAAATCCACACCTCCTGAACTGCCAAGGTCGGAAACATACATCTCAGAATCCCTGTTCTAATCTGTTCTCAGGGAAAGAAACCCAAGAGAAAAGCGGCAGGCAGGGACTTAAGGGCCATTGTCAGAGCTGCCTAGTCGAGTGACATTTATTTAGCCACGTGTTTTTCGCCTCAATTGCGGATAGATGAGAGAGTGAGAGGGTTAAGAACCCTCCCCCCCACCCCACCCCCCAGCTCCGTGTTGCCAAGCTACATATGCCAAACAGGCAAAGAGATAAGACTAATAAGATTAGTAAATACTCTCTGGCATGGCCTTACTCCCATCCCTATTGCAGTAGATTAATGGACCAACCTAGAGCCGCTGTGCTAGTATTTATTTCCCTTAACAGACCACGAGACACGATTCTGCTAAAAGCGGATTAATGAAGGATCCACCAGAAGAGACTAGAGCACAGGTACAGATCTAAACAAGTGCCACTGGATGACACCTACTGGCTCATCCCCATGCCTTAATTTTCTTATCTAGAAAATGATGGGGTTGCGGACAGGCCCTGCGCTGCACAAACCAGGCCGGATCCCATGCTTACTACCATTGCTTATGCTTATATAGTTTAAGAACCAACTCAGTATTTATTAAAGGTTGAAGGCAGTCCTGAAAAAAAAGATAAGAAAGTGAGGCAATGGGGAACTACATAAATCCAACTTATACAGCAACTGCCTCTGATGGTATGCACATGGCTTTGCACCCATAATCCCTACTCTCTTCAAGGAAAAGTTTTCTGGGTGAAAATTGCAATGACTTGCTAGCCACCCACCCCAGGTTGTATGTTTCCATCCATTTTCTTAAAAATTCCTCTTCTACTCCAGACTTCCCCTTTAGACTTTAGTAAAGCTTGTCATTTATACAGCAGGAGCCATAGAAAATCAGTGAAACTTGATAACAAGAGTTGTATTTTACACAGGAGTTTCACTGCAGTTTTGAGAAGGTGAGAACAGAGTGAATTTTTTCATACTACACAGGATCATATATTTTAAAGTCCAGAGACTTCAAGTTTAACCACTTTATTTTAGAGAAAAAGTTGAGTCCTAGAGATGAAGTGACTTGGCCAAGGTGATATGACTAGCAAGTAGCAGAGTCGAGATCTAAACACATCATCTTGTCTCCAGACTCAACCTTCTATCCACTTTAGTTACCAAGAATGCAGTATAGAGACACGCCTATTTCCAAAAATGATAATGTGAGTAATTGAGTTCTATATTTAATGACTGATTCCTTTGTGGCAAGCATTAAGGATACAAATACAAAGAAAGAAACAATCTTAACTAATTTTCTAAGGGGGAAGACGTGTGTATGTGTATGTCTGATATACTCATACATGTAAATATAAGGGGGGAACCAAGACAAACTACAAGAAAAAGGTTCTACTTAACAGTCTTGAAGGAAAAGCAGTTGATGGGGAGAAAAGAATTTAACATGTGATTCTGAAAGAAGAGTGGGGGCAAGGCCTCTGTGTCAACAGAAACGGTGGGTATCACTGAGGAATAACCACAGTGACAATCAAAGATATTGACAGAATGTTTCATAACTGTGGCAAACTTCATAAAATGCAACAGTAAATGCTCTCAAATCAACTTTTTAAAGACAAATCTCACCAGGGCCGGGGGGAGGGTGAAAGAAAAGAAACTGAGATACTAGGAAGGATCGTAGGTAAGGATATCAGGGTACCAAAACACCACTTCATGGTTGGTAGAAGTTGAAGGGAAATTACACTGGGGTGCCATAGTTGGGAGCACAAAGAGGGGTGAATCCAGGCACTTCTATTTTAACTATTCTTCGGTAACTAAATACTAGGCACATTTTTTGCTTACTGTTGAGGGAATGGCAGGGAATTCTCCCAATCTAAATTTTAATACCCTTGCATAAACTTCTAGTTTTCCTGTCACTGCGATGGCTCTGTTGTTAGCTAATCAATTGCTGAAGAGCTAAGTGTTTGCTACTGCTGCTGGTGACCCTGAACTGAAGTGATTTACATGATTCACAAGACAGCATCACTACAATATTGACATTATTTCCTCTTCAGTTTCTATTAGTTGTTATTTTTGTAAGACTCCATGACAAAAATGGATTCAAACTAAAACAAGTCAAACATTCTCTGCTCCTTATCTTGAATGAAATGAAAATTCAATCGGTAAACTTTCCTCAAAGTGTTTGTTTCTCCATGAAATTTCAAAGCCGAAAGCAAACAGCCACAAAAGTTTCAATATCCTCTGAAATGTTCCAAAGCAAATTTTTGAAATGTTTTAGAAAATGTTTTCAGTCTCAAAATAACTAGAGAAAGCTTGAAAGGGGCTGTGAAGTGGCATGATAAGAGTGGGGAGGCATATTTAGCACAAATAAATGCACCTGCTTTGAACTATAGAATTGGACTGTCACTCTTTTTAGAGCCACGAATTCAATCTCTTTCCTTCTTACCACTTAAAACAATGCATTTCAGTAGGGACAGAGAGCGTATTTGGAAATGCCGATAGCTGGACTATGTATGAGAAAACCTGAGTAGCAGACTGACTTAATGAAGGACAGGATAGAGACAATGAAAGCAAGTTTCTGTTAATCCTCCATCACTAGGAGGATTAACATCTTTTTTGGTTACAAACTGAATGTCTCAAGTTTCTATTAAGCTACTTCTAGAACAGTGAAAAGGGAGGTAGGATTGCATTCAACTCACCACACAAATGCCATGCTCTGGGGTACCAAAAGAGCTTCTGGTCAGAAAATATTTTGAGTCAACCACCTTAGCAAGGCAATCTAGCAGTTATTATTTCAATTACATACAATCACAAAAGTGGATTCATATCCAGACACTTGGGTGCTTTCTGTGCTTTTCACTGAGTCAGAAATGACAACTTGGGATACCTTCTTCAACCAACTTCACAAATAATCACTGGCTATTTGTATGAAGGAAATCTCCAGTTATATTCTCTGAAATTAAAAAATACCCTATGCTCACCCATGAGTCTAATTAAACTGGAGAGCAACCATTGCACAGCACTAATATCCTATTCTGAAGCCTGTGGAACCAAACAGAACAAAGCAGAGCCTCCATTCCCATGGGATCGACTTAAAGACCATCATTCTCAATCCTTCATCCCTTTAAACCATCTCTTCTTTAGGTCAGGATGTCACATCAATAACAGTATATATGATATGATGTGATCTGTACTCTCCTCTCTACATAGCCTGCTCTTCCTCGGAAGAGCCCTCAACTTATCACTGGGCCTCCAAAACCCTGGTGCTCAGAATTGGTCACAATACTTCAGATGTGTTAGGGGGTCATGCCAATTTTGTCATTCTAGATACTCTACTACCACTAATGCAGTCAAAAAAACCCATTTCTTTAGTAAAATCCGACTGTGATGCCTAAGCACAGCATGAGGGTGATCTTGGCATAGGCTTTTCACGACAAGGCCCCCAAATGAGGAAGAAATGAATTCCAGCCATAGGAGCACAGGAGGGGGGGGCAGCACACATGGCTTGGGCAAGGATTCAAAGACTGGAGAGGGAATGTTGGGTGAGGAAGAAAGGAAAGGCTAATGACTGGACTGTATGGGAGAAAGGAAGTAAGGGACATAAAGGAAGGTCATATAGGTCTGGAAAAGCTAAATAAGAGAATTTATATTTGAAACAAGAAGTAAGAGCAAGATGGAGCTTTTCATGGTCACATATTTGGCAAATTCATGTTGGCATCAGTATGTAGGCTAAACTAGAACGAGAAGAGGATCTAAGCAAGAGATGACGAAGACCAGAACTAAGAAGGTAGCAAGTAAGAGGACCGCTCTCCCAATTCACCACTTGGAGAAACTATGACACATGCAATGCAGAATGATAGGGTTGTCATTACGTTATCATTTTAAATTTATAATTTGTTATTTTAAATTCACAAAACTAAATTTTAAGACAAAAGATACTTTAAAATAAACTTTCAAATAACTTTTTTTTGGTTCGTACCATTTATGCACTTAAATTTATGAAAACAAACCTACACTAAGACTTTTGGGAAGATTTAAATCTTTATATTGTGTATGAGTATGCACAAACACATACCTACATATGAAAGGTGATGAGGATACCAAGGCGATGTTTAGTTAAAGTCTGTTTCTGGAAATAGACGTTGAACCTCAGCCAGAAACGGAGGACCTTTAAAAGGCAGGAGACTAAGGAGAATAGTGGCAGGAAACCCTAGAGAGACAAGAATACACAGGAGGAAAGCATGGTCGATATAGTCAAATATATGATGTAGTTTGAGATAGATGAAGATGCAAGAAGACCATCAGAAATCACTGGTAAGTTTGAAGAAAGCAGTTTCTGTTGGGTGACAAGCTCAGAAGTCAGTGCAAATGACTGAGGGATGTGTGAGAGGAGAGGAAGAAGAAGAAATAAGCTCAGACAGTTTTTGTCAAGGAGTGGGGCTGAGAAAGGAAAAACAGACAGAGCATGGAAGCTTAGGGGATGATACAATCTAATCAGGATTTTTAAGGATAGCAGACATGGGGACTTGCTTGAAGACAAAGTATGAGCAGAGAAGCAGAGGTTGATTTTTGATTGAGTCTGACTACAGATGCTATCATACGAGAAGATGAGAGGGCATAGGATCATGCCTATGATGAAGAGTTATCTTGTGTAAAATGAAGGGACCACCTCTTTGTCAGAGACTAGAGGTGCCCAAAACAGAGGAGAAAAAATGAAAAAAATGGGAGAAGAGAACATTCACATGCAATGGTTTCAATTTTCTTCAGTAAAGTGGGAGGAAAAGACATCCAGTGAGTGAGAAGGGGAGGAAAGCTTGAGGAGAGCAGAGAAGGTCAGGAATACCTTCTCAGGGAGTGAGATCGGTGATCATTCAGGGAAGAGCAAAGATGATTGTTCTGCTGTGAAGAAGTACCAGATGAGGTTGGATAACGCTAGTTTGCACTGTATCAAGTCAGCAGTAGAATTTCCTCCAGCTGTTTTGAGTAGCTCATGAACAGAAGAAGCAGATGGTGGAAGTTATCCCGTGCTGAGCTTTGGAAGAAGATTAGTAAGGGAAGGACGAGGCAGCAAGGGCATCAAGAGAAGAAGGAAAAAGAGAGCTGAAATGGCATGACTTCACATACCTAGCACTTAGTCCAGGTCCTGGTACGGAGCAGGCACTTCATGACTGTGAGATTGAACTGAATTGAGTATAAGTTCTGGCAAGTGGCAGGCACAGAACTGGAGAGGTTTTTACCATGCACTGGGTGACAAACAAGTCATATGTCTATCACTGGAGAAACAGCCTTGTTAAGCACAGAGAGGCACACTGTCAGCTTAGCTGCAGGGAAAGATGAGTCTTCAGCTGTAGGAACTATGAAACTTTCTCTAAATCAAAGAGGAGTGGCATTCCTTATCTGTGGAGGACTTGGTGACATTAAGAAGACTTCAGGGTGTGACCCCATTCCCAGGTTCCCAGGACCAGGGAAAAATCAAGGTTGCCTTTTTGAAAGGCTCCTTGCAATAACACTCCGTATCCACCCTGTTCTCTTCCTCAGAAAGACAGAAGGGTGATCAGTCAATGAATGTATGTGCCACTGATCACTGAGTGACTTATTCTATGTAAATCTTTCAGCTTCTGCCTAAAACTGACATCCCTTGATTCATCACAATCCAAGTTCAAGACAAGGGGTTGTACAGGGCCTCTCACTGGCACACAGGAGACACATTAATAGCAGAGGAAGTTTTTACAAGATAAGGGATCTAGTTTTTTAATATTATTCTTAATTTCCGTTTTTCCTGTAAGTGGCGGAAAAAGTGAGTTTTTAATGGCACACAGTATAAACTGGAATATAAAGTGAGTGGGTTAATGAAGGAGCATCGGTATGAATAACTAGTCTCTTGTATCCATCTATTCATGAATGAAGGGGTGGGGGATAGAGAATTCTCATCAAGAACTTTTGGAGAGCCTACTGGTGTTCTCAAAGGATAAGAAAAGCATTTTCTCTTAACTTAGCCAGTAATTCTTCTTAAATGATTGCTTAGGTTGGCTCAAATCAACAACTTTTATAGTCTCAGCTGGGGTTTTTCTCATTTTGACTAGATTCATATCAACTCTCAATGGTGACCAAATGTTCTAATTTCCTACGTAATTCCTAAGCATGGTAAAATCATGGCTATCACCTGGACACTTGGACATCATTTGCCCCTTCTGAAAACTGCTCCAATGCATTGAGAGCCCACTCCCTATCACAAGAGCCTATACTCCCGTCACCAAATGCTCTGCTAGATGATCAGCCCTGAGACCTCTGGATAGGGGGTGTGGTCCTGGACCAATTGGGCACCTTAACAACTTCCCAGGAGATGTGCTGGATGTGTGGTTCTAGGAGACAGGTGGAAAGAGGGGCAGCTTCTAGAAAATGCATTATGGGGCAATTTAGCTGAGCAGGGGGAAAATTCCCAAAACAAAACACAACCATATTTCAGAAGGATGGAGAAAATTGGTGTGGAAACCAAGGAATATATGTTTCTTAGAGATATACTAGAATGACTCATTAAAGACACTAAGGCAACAAACATCTGTTAAACTACTTCTGAGTTCAGGGGTTTATCAATCGGGCATCTAAATGGCACTGCAAAAGTCAGGCTCATCTTCCTAAGTTCGAATCTGACCTGACATGATTACTTGGCTGTGTGACTGGACAAGTCACTTCACCCTGTTTGCCTCAGTTTCCTCATCTGTAAAATGAGCTAGAGAAGGGAATGGCAAAGCACTCTAGTATCACTGCCAAGTAAACCCCCAAAATGGGGTCGTGAAGGGTCACACAGGACTGAAAGGATTGGACGACAACAACAATGGTTTTATCCATCAGTGAACCGAGCATCCCGGAACTAGCATAGGTTAAAGGGGATTTTGTAAAAACAGGAAGAAGCAGAGAATTCCCTTCTCGTGGACATCACCATCCTTGTGCCCTACCAACTTCCATTATGGCATAAGTGGCATAATCTCTCCCCATCCCCCCCACTGCCTCAGGGCCACCTTCTTTCACTTAATTCTAAAGTGTAGATTGTCTGTCTTCCCTTTAAGCATACTTTTTGTTTTGTTTTGTTTATTGAGATGTTTAATATCTTTGCCTTGATGTTAGCAGAGTGGAATGCTGGAATTTTTTTCATCAGCCATAAACTAATCAGAAAGACACCAAAGAGCTCTTCAACTTATTTTAGAATAGGAACAATTATCTCCCCATTGGCTTCTCTGTAGCGAAGGTGACACCCCAAGTGCTTCTGTCTTTGCTCTGAATAATTGATCTTCCCTAACAAAGGCATTGAAGAGTTCTTTTGATCCTGGAGAGAGCCCACCAAAAGAGGTCTGGATTAGAACTTAATTATATTGATGCAATTTGACCACCTTCCTTAGAGGTACAAACACCCTTTGAATAAACTGTTTATCAGGCAATTGCCTGCTTAGTAATAGGATTTCAATGACCCATTAGATACTGTGTATGCAATGGTCCCCAAATTCAGAGAAATCCCAGTTTAACCCACCATTCCTGATCCCTTTGGAGCAAAATTAGGATGTCTCCCCTCACAAATTGCTGAATCCCACATGATCTACATCTGGAACCTAAGTTTTATTTCTAAAAGCCTCTTTCCTCTTGGGAATTAAGGAAGTATCAAAAGTGCATCAAGGACTCAGAAAGAAAAACATCCCAGGGATGAATATTTTATCTGCCTCCTTCTCACCATTCTCCACCCCCCACACACACACACAATTTATTCTACCTCTCTGCCTTGGTCCTCCTGCTGCTTCTCAGAAGTTTCTGGGCAGAATGAGGGTGGGAGGGGGGGAGTCTACAATTTGGTCAAAGCCATCTTGGGATAGGAGGGCCTTAGTACATTTGGAAGGGAAAAGAATTTTCTTAGCTGTTAAAGGAGCCACTCCACTCCAAGTACTTAACAGCAAACAATAAAGCGGGCAGTATTGGCTTAGGAGAGAGGAAAATTCTGCTTCCTCCCATAGAAAAAGGATTGTAATTAAAGTTATACCTGAAAAAAATTAATCAGTCTATTTATATTTCTGACTTTCTCATTATCTAACCAAAGATATTCAACGCCATGGTTATGACTGTCAAAAATAAGCACGAAAAAAAAAGTTGAAGTAGACAGTATTTGAAAACGTTCAGATACTCATAAAACAAATCATCAACAACAACAAGAACAACAAAATTAAGTTCCTAAACCAGAGAATCATAGAAATGGACAATCCCAGTTAGAGAAGCGGAAGCGTACAAAGGAACAGAAGCCCTGCCTGGTTAGGTGATGTGTCAAAGGTCACACAGCTAATGAGCTTCAAAGGCAGAATTTCTCCCAGTGAACATACTTTTCTTTTTGACATGTCCTGGGGGTTGTCTGTATGTATCATCTACTATAGAAGAAGTCCTGTAATAAAGATACATATTTTTGACAAGAAAATGGCTCAAAAGGTTTATTAAGGGAAAGAACAGTCTTTAAGAGTTATAAAACACTGAGAAAAAGATCCATTAAGCTCTTAAAAATAGTTTCCCATGTGTATGCATATATCAATCAATCAGTATTTATTAAGTGCCAGGCACTGTGCTAAGCACCAAGTATATAAAAAGAAACAAAAGGCAGTCTTTGCCCTCAGGAGATCAATCCATCCATAGCATTCTATAT
This sequence comes from Sarcophilus harrisii, assembly GCF_902635505.1. Taxonomy (NCBI): domain Eukaryota; kingdom Metazoa; phylum Chordata; class Mammalia; order Dasyuromorphia; family Dasyuridae; genus Sarcophilus; species Sarcophilus harrisii. The sequence goes on from NC_045432.1 coordinate 63,590,139, forward strand.
CCAGGGTAAACAGGAAAAAAGAAGACACTGGCAAAAAGGGGACTGGAAAGAGCTCCTAGCAGAAGATGAGATTTAGTTGGGATTTACAGGAAGCCAGAGAAGTCAACCTAAGGAGGGAGAACTTTTCAAGCAAGAACCAAGTCAGAGAAAATGCTCAGGACACACACAGATGGAGCACTGTGTTGGCATAGGAGGCCAGCATCACTGCATTGAAGAGTGCATGTATGTGGATATTACAGAACGCTTCAAATTTCAAAAAAGCCAATAAATAAAGCACTTTCTACCATGATTATCACTATCAATAAGAAACCATGGAAAGTCCAAAAGATCTTTTACTTTTGAGAGGGTACATTTGTTGCTATTTTGAACATTGAAGGGGAGCTAGACTTAGTCACAACTCTTCCCTCCACCATCTTGCCAGAACTTCCAGTATTTTCCAAATATTACCATATTTGATCCCCACAATATGCCTGGGGGTTAGGTACTTTTATTATCCCCATTAAACAGTTAAGGAAACTGAGGGGTACATAAGTTAAATGGCTTGCCTGGGAGCCCACTGCTAGGGAGTGTCTGAGGCCAGTTCTTTGAACCCAGTTCTTTCTGATTCCAGGTCTAGCCTCTATCTATTAGCCACCACCACCACCCATCAGCAGTATAGGGAGACCTTGGTGGCCTAAGAAGTGGAGAAATAAGAATATATAACTATGTTTCTCATTATGGAATCTCAAAATTGGAAGAGACCTCACAGAGTAGTACCTTCATTCTGATGGAGAATTCCCTTCAAAGTGCTGCCAAAGAAGTCCTGGCAAGATGGTGGAAGGAAGAGTTGTGACTAAATTTAGTTCCCCTTCATTGCCTCAAAATAGCAACAAATATGCCCTCCTTAAAAGTAAAACAAACAAAAACAAAAACAAAAAAACCCCCAAACTCTCAAAAAGAATGAAAAGAAAAATTTCCATGGAGGAAAAGTCAATCACCTTTACGTCCCCAAAATAGGTCACTACCTAGAGATATTTTAATGAGTAAGTTAGATAAAAAGTCTCAAATTTAAAAATTCTAAGGAGTAAAAGATACGTACAAGAGAAAAATAGAAAAATACAAGATACTCTCCCCAAAAAGAAAACCAGATCTTGGGAAATAGCCACCAGATTGGATAATAAGAAAAATAGAACAAGGGTTTGAGATCTACAAATATTTAATGAAGATCTGTAAGAACCAAAAAAAAGACTGGTTATAAGATATAAAAATTCATAAATAAAACGGTATGACAAATAAAGAGCAATAGAATCACCCAGACAACAAATAAAAAGGAGAAACTCATCTAACCAAAGCAGGACAAATAATAAACTAAAAAAACCAGAAGTCACCACCAATGGCAGTAATAGAGATGGAGCCTACAGCTGGATAACACATCCTAAAGATCAATGGCTTCCCAGAAAAAAAGACAAAGTTGTTACTGAATAGCATACATCAACAGGCAATACAAAAAAAAGATTTTGAGAAGTCTTCAGAATAGAAGAAGGTAGAATGAGAGAATCAAGGGGATTCTAACAAGGAGGATCTTACAAGCAGAGAAGAAGAAACAAATACCATATTCAAAGGCCCTGATTCCAACAACACAAAAATTTCTCTGAGAAATGAAAGGAAAGGTCAGCATGTGTTAAGCCAGAAAGCAAGGCAGATTAATTTTCACCTTCAAATTGCCTATTCAGGAAAAGAGAACATGTTAATTCAGGAGAAAATATGGAATGTGAATGTAGGTAAAGAATTCCTGATTCTCTGGAAGAATACAGCAGTTATCAAGTTCTTTGATACCCTTTTAAATCAGGGAAATCAGTGGTGCTTTGCAGGATTTACCTGTTGCACAGACAAAAAAGACTATAGTCTCTTTGATGGCTCACCTTACCTTACAAGAAGGATACCTGGAAACAATATCTAGAAAGTGAGGGAAAAAATCCTATTAAAAGGGAGTTGTGCTAGAGAGATCACATTAAAAAAGGGGGTGAGCTAGCAGAAAGAATTAATGACCTTAATAATAAGTGAAATAAACTAATGAAGAAAATGACCATAACTTGTGTCACCTGGCTTTGAGGAAGACCAATTTCTCCAGAAAGAAAGGGAAGGCTTCCAGAATGTGGCTGCATGGACTTTGGGGAAATTCTATTCCAAAATGACAGTACAAATTCCTTTCCCCAAGAAGGAGGGGAAGAATAGACTTACCACAGCACATTGAGATGCAAAGAACATTAGAAGTCAAAATGTGGCCTGATGGACTAGGAGATAGAGGCACGCCAGCGAGTGCTTTAAATATATACCCAAATCAGGGCTATGATGTGTCTAAAATGTGCCTCCCTTCTCCATTCTCTTGCTATTTTGCCTATTTAAACTGCTACGAAGAGTTTCACCCAGTATAAAAAAAATGTGATCCATCAAGAGTAGCCATACTCTAAAATTCCAATAACAGGAAAGAGAGGAAAAAGAGAGAATTTTTCCCATGTTCTTTTAACATGAACCTCCAAATCTTTCCAGGTAATACTACCTACTGTTTGCACTTGAATTTGGGTAACACAGATGAAGATGTGGGAGAGGGAGATTCATCGATCACATTCCAATGAGGACTTGAAAAAAGGAGGGAAGCTTTGAAAAGATTACATCAATCAAAGTAGACTCTCAGGTCATGTTCTGTGAAGGGATAAATGCATATGTGCAAAATCTAGGATTGGAATAATATTACTGAACTAATAAAACTATTAATATCATAGCATATTGCAGAGGGAAAGGTAATACTTATATATCTAAATTTTATCCTGAATCTACAGGCATTTAATTTTGAATGTTAGAAAAAATATTTGGACTAAGTATCATTAATAATAAACTGACATCCAAAATCTATAGAGAAGTGAAACAAAATTTTAAAATAAGTATTCAACAATGGATATGTGGTCCACTGATATGAACAAGAGGTTTTCAAAAGAAATAAATTATTAACAACCAGGTGAAGAAGCGTTTGAAGTCTTGAATAGCCCGAAAACTGTAAGTGAAAATAACTCTAAGCTATGCCTCTAAACATATCAAATTGGCAAAGATGTAGAAGTTCAGTGTTGACAGATATGTGGAGAAAAAGTTATGGTCATTTCATGTTGAATTAGTGAAAAGAAAGCTTAAAGACTGATGTATAAACTGACTACTACAACTTATGTCAGAGAAGATGACAATAAACGCCAATAAAAAAAATCTGGCAATACAATCTTCGATTAAGTTCGATTCAATAAATATTATCAATTTTTTGTCTAATATTTTCCAAGTAATCTGCTCGGAAGGAAGCTAGGTGGCGCCATGGTGCAGAGTTCTGGGCCTGGAGACAATGAGACTCGTCTTTCCGAGTTCAAATTTGCCCTCCAACACTTAGTAGCTGTGTTAATCTGGGTAAGGCACTTAACACCATTTGCTTCAGTCTCCTCACCTACAGAACAAGCTGGAAAAGGCAAAGGCAAAACCGCTTTAGGATCTTTGCTAAGACAACCCCAAATGGGGTCATGAAGAGTTGGGAATGACTGAAACAACTCAACAACAAAAGCTGACTAGATGATCAGCCCAGAAAGACAAAAATGAGAAAAATCCATATCCTCAAGAAGTTTTTCTTTTCTTTTGGTGAGAAGTACAACATATAAACATCACAAGTATGTATTATTAGGGTTGGGTTGAAAAAAACTCTTCCACCATTTAGCTGGGCTATAGTTTTTAGATTAAAACATCACCCAGACTTTAGACTAAGTCCATTGTCCTTGAAAATCAGTGAAAAAACTGCAGGGATACCGTCCAGTATCTCTAGTTGGCTAAGAAACTAGGTCACTCCTTAAAGAATTGGTGTCAAGTGAGGAGCGAACTAGAGGGATTTTGAGGGTCTGACAGTAGAGAGGAAGGAGGGGGAACATCAAGAGAAAAGATGGAAGAAATTGGCAATGCAGATCTAACTGGCAAAAGAAGCAAGAGAAAGGAGTGAGCTGAGGCACAGAAAGGAGAGAAAGATTCCCCTGGCTCCACAGCTGTCTTGAATACAAAACTGAGGGGATGGGAAATGCAATAAAAGGCATGCTCTTTCATCCGTGTTTATTAAGTGATACTGTGATGTGTTTTTTTGCTAATTCTTTACCCAAATATTTCTGATAATCTGAATTTTGCCTTGATCACAAAGAGACCAGGATTAGCAGGAGAAAAATATAAATGTCAATTTAGGCAGAGAGCCAAAATTCTGCCTGAATATTAAGAAGTTTCCTAATTGGGGACTTAAATTCCTGTATAATATAAATTATATAAATTCCCTAAAGCACCAGAGAAGGGGAATCACTGACCCCAGGGGTCGTCATAAGCCACCCCCAGCTTAAAATGGGCTAATTGTTTGTGACAGGATGTGACTTTGTTATATAATCAAAAATACATTTTTTAAAATGGTGGCTGGAGGAATGCTTGGGACCAATAAGGCTGCATTGGATTTGGAATCAAGAAAATAAAAGTTTAAATCTGGCTTCAGACATATTATTAGCTATGTGATCTAGGGCAAATCACTTAATTTCTGCCTGCCGCAGTTTCCTCACCTGTAAAAAATGGGGATAAATAAAAGCACCTACAACACAGGGCTGTTGTAGGGATAAGATGAGCTAGTATTATATAAAATACTTTGCCAGCCTAAAATTACTATGTAGGTGTTATCTCCTACTATTAACTAACAACTAGAGAAATTGGAAATGTCCTCCACTAAGAGGTGGTGCCCAGATTGAGCCCTGTAAGGGATCAAGAGTTTTCAAAGGACAGAGGTGAAGAGGGAGGACACTCTAAGCATGAAGGAAGGGACAGTGTTTGCTCAGCAATTGAGATGGCCTGTGGATCATCAGGTATCAGAATAAGAAGTAGACCAGTTCAGTTTGAATAGCATCTCTAGCAGGAGGGATGATAACTGGCCTGGAAAGCCAATTTACAGCTGCCCCTGTGAAAGCAATGTAAAGGCCAAATAAAAAATCTGGCATTTAATCCTAAAGAAAATAGGGACTCTTAAATTGCTCAAGTTGCAGAGGCATTTGTCTTTAACCAACAGTGAGCCATCCTTTCTTGTTTGAAAAAAGGCAGCTAAAAGAAGCAGACAGTTGTATTTATAGGCACCTGGAATTGTTTTCAGTGTTGTTTTACCCAATATAAAGTGTTGTTTTGCATATTTATTTGTTTGCTTGGTTGGTTTTTTGGAAACAGAATTTGCTTTAAAAAATCTTGCCTTTCTCATTTGGTCTCTAATCTCGTGTGGTGGGACTTATTAGTTGCCTGACTTAGCCTATTGCAGTGAAAGAAATCTAAAAAGGAGTTTTACAGCAAAGAAGGTATTGGGGGTGTATACCTAACCTTCTGAAGAGAGCCAAAATCTCCCTTGGTGACACCAAGAGCATATTTGCTTAGATGAAATATATGCAACTATACTATTTCAGATGTTCTGTTTACAATATGAGTGGGCTAGCATGAGAAAATCAAGAATTAAGCTTAAACTCCCAAAATAAACTATTAGCTCCTGTTAATTATCAGCCATCTTACTAATTTGGTCTACGATGACATTTAAAGATGGTCCTTCTCCTTACTAAGGCAAAGCTCTCTAGATAAAGCTTTGATTCCATTCCAACTAGTCTTTTCTGGAGAAATTTCTCCACAATTATCCCTACTTGCTCCCTGATCTTCAATTGGTACCTGTCTTCAAGTTGCTTCCCTGTTGACTATGAATACATTCATGTCTCCTGTTGTTTAAAAACAAAAAACGATCCTCACTTGATGTGTCCCTCCCAACTAGTTTTTGTTCTACCTAGATTTCTCTTCTTCGTTTTCCCAGCCAAATCCATTGAAGAGAATGTCTACAATCAGTACCTCCACTTCTCCTCTCTATTTCTGCTTCAGCCTCTGCACTATGGCTTTCAACCTCACTGTTCAAATGGAACTACTGTCTTCCCAGTTGTCAATGATCTCTTAACTATCCAATTTAATAGTGTTTTCCTCAGTTTAAAGGCTTTTTGACCTTTCTGTAGTCTGGGGCAATGTTGACTGCCTTTCCCCCCTGCATAATCTCTTCTACATTTTTTCTGACACCATCAGTGTCTCCTATTTCTCCTAACTGTGTCACTACTCATCTAAGCCCTTCTTCACAGGGCTTTCACCATCTGTGGATGTCTGCCAAAGCTCTGTGCTAGGCTCTCTTTGTCCTCTATATTATCATGCCTAGTGATATCATCAGTTCCCAAAGGATCGATCATCTAATATTGATTTGCTCATCCCAAACCTGTCTTGATCAGCACTCTCACATTTTCTGATGGTATCGTGGTCACTTCCAAGTTGAAGTCTCATAAACATCTTAAAACTCTATACACTCTTTCTCAACTCATCATTTCTTCTCTTTCTTCCTCTTCAGTTATAATTAAAAGTCCTACCATCCTCCCAGTTAACCAGGCTCACAATAGCAGCTCATTAGCATTTACCCCACCCATATCCAATCTACTGAAAAATTCTGTCATTTCCATCTTCTCACCATTTCTTATAAAACACATTTCCATCCTAATGTTTTCATAGCTACCAATGTGGTCCAGGTTTCTCTCCTTCTCATGCTTGGAGTGTAACAGGCTGCTACTTTACCTGCCTCATCTCTTTCCTCCCCTCTCCAAGGCCAATTCCCAGTCAGATGCTAATGTTATCTTCCTAAGAGCAAATCTGAACTAGTTACCTCCATCCAATATTCATCATTTCAAACCTGATTACCTTCAGAAGCAAGTATAAACCTTCTGTTTGACTTTTAGAATCCTTAATTTGGCTTCTTCCTAGTTTTCCAGTCATAGATCTTACTCTCCACTCCACATACTCTTGTTCTTTGCAGAAGACACTCAATCACCTGTTTTGGTATTTTCGCTAGCTGTCCCCCATGCCTGGAAATCTCTCCCTTCTTTTCTCAGCCTCCTGGATTCCCAGCCTTCCTTAAAGCCTCAGGCTAAAGCTTCCCCTTCTTCAAGAAATCTTTCCTCATCACCCCCTCTCAAACAGGGCCTTCCTTCTGAGAGTGTCTTTGATTTATTCTGTATGTTTTTTGTTTCTACATAGTTTCTTTTATACTATATACCTCATTAGACTAGAGACTCCTTGACAGGAAGGACTGGGACTATTGGGGAACCTTTCCTTAGATCCTCAGTACTGGACACATACTAAGTTCTTACTAAAAGTTTTTTGACTTAATTAGTTCCTCCACTCAATTACCAAAAAAGAGCTCAAAATATGGGTCTGAATGTGACTCTTACCTACTTGATAAACTCCAGGGGCTCTCTATCACCTCTAGGAACAATGATAAATTCTTCTGGCTTTTCATTCCATTCATGGCCTGGCTCTTTCCAACTTTTCCAGAGTTTGTTACTCTACTCCCCCTCTCCTGTTCACAGCCTGGCACACGATGCTTCAATGATGCTGCTTTCTTACTATTCCTCCCACTTAACAGAATATATTTCAATTCTGTTCAAGGGTTATCATTTAGCTTCATCCAAGATTCAGCATACCTTTGTACAAGTGGATTTGCCTTCCTTCATTTCTCTCCCACCCCATGCTAGAATTGTACTCCAATTTTTTTCTTTCCCATCCTATTTTTGTTATAAAATATTTTATAGCTATATTATTATTTGCACGTTGTTTTCCCCATCGGATTAGAAGTACCTTGGGAGTAGAATCTTTCTTTTTGTCTTTCCTTGTTTCCCCAGTTAGTGTCTGGCATGTATTAGGTACTTAATAAATGTTTGTTGTCTGGAAATCTAAGAGGAATAAATAGAGAGCCTTACAGGCGGTTGAAAATATCAATGTTCAAAGTACAGCTTGACTAAAAAACAGAATTTTCAGCACACTAAAAGCTCAACAGGAGTCAACAGCATATGACATGACAGTCAGAAGAGCTAATGCAAACGTAGGTGACATGAAGAGGCATAACGGTGAGGCACCGAGAGGGGCCCCTGCATCTCTGTATCCTGGACAGAACAATATCCGAGGTATTGTGTCCAATTCTGGGTGACAAATTTTAGGAAAAACATTCATAATTCAAATAGCAAGTAGAAGAAAGCAACAAGGATGGTGAAGGGTCTTCTTATATGAGGAAAGAACAAAGGAAGTGGAGGTGTTTAAGGTACGCTGGGAGAAAAGATTTGGCAGGGCTCATGGTAGTTGCTTTCCAGTATCTCCGTGTTGTTCAAGGGGAATAAGCATTAAATTTACTAAGTTTGGCTCCAGAGGGAACTAAGAACAATGATGTCATAGGCCAGAACTTGAAACAAGGTGCTAAGACAATGGTTGTTTAGCAGGGTGCTTAACAGTTCTCTAGTTCAGTGCATGTATTTAGTACTTCATATAGTTCCACAAGGTTCATACCTATGATAAGAGAGCATATAAGCTCGGACAAACTCAGCCAGAATCAGGAGGGAAGGCAGAGAAGTGATGGCAGGCACTCCTCCTTCACTTCTCCACTGAAGCCAAGCTCCGGAAGGCCTCCAGAAAGCTGCCCAGGCCCAGGCAGGAGATAATAAAGAATCTGGACTATAAGAAAGCTAACCCACGCAGGAAAGAAGACAAGATTTGGAAAGAGGCAATAAAGGATTTGGACTTTAATCCCTGGCTGCACTTGTGATTACTGAACTGAAAGGAAGGCTGCTCCCAGAGACCCCAAGAAAACCTCAACAGAGAATATTATATTTTAAAGAGAATATTACACAATGAGGTGAATATTTCAAAGAGGTAAATTGAGGCTTAATATCAGGAAAGACTTATGAAAATTTACAGATTTCTCTGAAGTGAGATGATCTGCCTCAGCAGGCAGCAGATTCTCTTTCCCTAGAGGTCAACACACAAAAGCCATCTGTTGAGATTGTTGTGGGAGAGACCCCGAGTATGAGTATTATTCACAAAGGGGTGGAGCTAGATGGCTTATCAGGTCTATTCCAATGCAGATTTTTATGGTTGTGTGGCCAGGCAGGGTTAATGGAAATGATTACATTTCCAAATAGACATAACTGAACACCACAAAGTATTGAAACAGTCTCCTATAATTAGTAAGGAGATGGGGAAATGAGATTTCTGGCTCTGTGTTTATTTCTTCTATTTTGCCTAGTACTCTCTCTGCTCCCTGGTAATGAAATTTATACCCAGATTCTATAGAAAAGAACAGGGCAATGAACTAGAGTGTCACAGAGGACTTAGGAAGAAACCTATTTAAAATATCTTCCATCTTCTGTGTAGAATTACCTCAGCTTCTCATTTGTTAGAAACATTCTTCTTTTGTCATTGTTTCTACAGGTTTCAATGATTCTCTGAGAAATATATTTTATGCTCAAGGCAAGGCAGAAAGCACTTTTTCTGTATTTGTTTTAATATCAAAAGATCTAAATTTCAGCCTCAACAAAAATGACAAAGCATCCAAACATCCCCTATGGTTTTCCAGTCATGATTTCCTTCAAAGTTATCATCACATTTCAGAAAGGAGATTTTAAGCTCCAGACGTCAAAACATGCATCCCAGACTCCTTTCCCGCTGGACCACCCACACATCAGCAGGATGACAATAACTGTTCTTAATGATGACCCTGAGGTCCTGCTTGAGCGTCAATCACCTTCTGAGTCATCCAAGATTCAATTATGCTTCTGAGTTTTAGTCTTAAGTGAATTTGGGATTCTAATTCTCTGGAAATGGGTGATTCATGCATGGAATCATTGATGTGCCTATTACCAGAATATTTAATTAAGCTGAACACCCCATTTCATTACTGGGCTGGATAACAGTGTTTACTGTATTTCAAGTCAATATTGGCCTTTGGAATTGCAGTAGAAACAGGGGGAATCTTTCTTGAATTTTCTAATCGTTTCCCCTTGTTTCAGACATAGACAACTCTCTCCTCGCTCCCCCCAGCAAGCCCCTAATGCTTCTGTTACGAGATATTCTCATCCCTGAGCCTATTTTTGGAAAAAGAGAGCTAGAGGCTAAGTCACTTTCTTCTTCAATGTCATTTATTTCCAGGTCACAAAGCATCATTTACTGCATAGATCCATATTTACTCACAAAAGAGGCATCTCTCTATTATAATCATCTGAGTTGTGAACAAGAGGTTTTTTTTTAAGATAAAAATTTCAATACAAGCTGTTTTCCTATTTGGAAGCAGGTTGGTTCTTTGGGAAACAAAGGCAAGTGTGGGATACCTAGTTTCAATCTAAATTAAAATGAGCGCTATTTTCAGGCCAGATTCTTGGGAGAAACATGCTTTTCATTGTGTTTGGGTTTTTTTTTGGTGGGCGGTGGGACGGGGCTGGGGACTTGTGACTAGTGTGGGAACTACCTCTTCCAGTGTAGAATATCAGCTCCTAAATAATTTATAGGTTTACTTTATTGCAGATAATGAAAAATTAAATGAAGGGTTACACAGCTAATGTGTGGTACAGGCAACCTGTGAATTTAGGTATTCTAAACTCCAAGACCAGCTTTCTATCTATTATATTATGCTATGCTGCTTTTCAAATAATAACTGTAACAACGATTAGCATTTGGATAGCGCTTTTTAAAATTGACAAAGCCTTTCTAAATGTGAAATTTCATTCTCACAACAACCCTGGGTAGTTGCTATTATTATTCCCATTTTACAAAGGAAGAAACTAGGAAAGAAAGGTGTGTAATGATTGGATTAAGCTCAAGGAGCTAAGTGGAGGGAGGGGAGAATGGGACTCGGGTCTTCTGGATTCAGAGGCCACTGATCTCTCTCCTTAGCTCACCTAGCTGTCTGCTGGAGCTAATTGCTAGGAATAACAAATTCAACCTGACAGCCAGTCTTTTAATCCTCTTTTTAAAAAATGGCTGAAATAGATGGGAACCCTGCAAGAAAATGTTCAACCAAATATAAGGAAGCAGTCTCTGAAGGAAGGTGGCAGGAGCCCTTGGCACTTTAAGGTTTGCCTCAGATGATCCAAGAAACTTGGGAAGATTTCTGTGTAGTCTTGCCAGTGAGTGAAATAAGTAGACTGAAAAAATAAGCACAATGTAAATGCTTCTTCTCTGACCAAGAGAGATGCTAGTTTTCCCACAGACTTTGAAGAAGGCGAATGACACCAAATCTAGAGAGATCTCCACTCCGCCCCCAAACTCTGTATAATACGAACTGAACACATGACTCATGATTTTAATGTAGCTAGAGAAAGATGAACACCGACTGGTCAAAGTTCTCCAAAAACACGACAAAGTGGTTAAGTAGTTACTAAAGCACTTTGGGAACAGACCCTAATTCGCAAAGCTGACACCAGGTAACAGTCAATGATTTTACAGATGTCATCTTAAACGGATTCTCTACAGATGGGGTCTATGAAATGGCTATGATCAGAGGGCACTCCCCGAAAGCCATCTGCATAGATTCAATCCAGAACATGTGGATAAAGAGACACAAAACAAAAGGATGGGTCATGACAATTTACTCATGAAAATGATAACTGACCAGAAATCACAAGTCTCCTTAAGGAGATCAAACTTATTAAATGCTGCATATTATACCACAGAGCAGCAGTAACTATAACATCTTACTATAGACTGTAAAACCAGACAATCAGAAAGACATGGCCAGGTGGCTACAATCAGAGACCAGAAGTTTGCTATACTTCTTTACTAACTGACATGACAAATCCCGTCACTCTAAACGCAACCCCTCTCCCAATATCCTAATGGACTTAACTAATACACAGGACTGCAACAAAGGGCTTACTGTGGACAACAAAACCTTGAAAACAGTATTTGTCATGGATGGCAATAGGATGAGTTCTCAAGCTCCAAAGTGCACAGAGGGAATAGCTTCCCAAAGACAGACTCAGAAATTAGGATCACAAGGGGCAGGAAAAGACAGATAACATTGTTGTCATCCTATCTGCTCCTGGAGTTGTTAGGAAAATGCTTTCCAACATACATTCCCATAATCTAATTCGAAGAAAAGAACCCTTTTGGACTTTATTTAGCAGGTGAGATGAACAATCATACTCTATCATCCTGCTTTCTTACTAGAGTTATCCCAGATATGTTGTCATTGAGTTTGTGGAAGGCCTTACACATACCATTCAATTGCAAAAATCAATTATTTTATTCATTTGCAATGATCCAATGAAATTAAAGATCATTGGACAAGAGTAAGGTACAGCCCAATCGCAGAAATGATTCTATATGAACTCCATTAAACACAACGTTGAAAAAAAATTTTTTTAAATAACAATATCAAGAGTGACTGATGTGTGTACAATTCTTTAAAGATTTGCAAACGGCACTGCATTCATCCTCTCAGGTAATTAAAAAGGCACGAGGAGACTTGTATGCACTGATGCAGAATGAGATCGTCAGAACCTTGATAGATGCATTCTGCCTAGAGAGGATTTTTTTTTTCTCTTTTTGACCAACGATTGTCCAATAGTAAGGTTTTAGAGCCAACCACTGGTTTTCTGATTGTAAGCAGTGTTAACTCATAATAAGCAGAGAGCCCGCTTTCTTAGCATGGGGCCCAAGTACTGTTTGTTCTCATGGAAGAAGCAGTGAATGAAATTAACTCTGCATGCTTGACATTTCAAACAAGAAGTCTTCATTTCTCTATCACTTAGCTTGGCGACCAGAGATTAAGAGGGAGGGGACTTTTAAGAGCCCCTTTCTCACACTTCCACACCTCTCACCTAGGCAAGTTTGTACCTGGCTTGATTTGTTCCCTGTTCTGTCTACCTATGACACTGCCACCTAGAGCTTTGCTTTTGGAGCTAGAGATTGGAATCACTTCTAAATTCTTCCTTCCAACCTCAGACATTTACAACCAATTCCTACCCCCCTTCCAAATCCATTCAATCCAATCCAATTGCAGAAAGTTTTCTTGATAAAAAGTAAACATTGAAAAGCAAAAAGTAGATCTTTCAAGTTTGCTTTCCATGGTAATGTCTGACTGATTTATGCACCCAATACATTGAGAGGGAGAGTTGCTGAATTCTCTAATTACAGCAAATGTGGCTGTAACTTTGAAAAGGCTCTTTCAGACCTTTTCATTAGTTCTTAATAAGGATTTGTAAGACACTGAAAAACTGAATGAAAGGTTTCATGATTTGCATAATTATTGGTCAAGGAAACTGACTGAAATTGTTTGAGATAAGGACATAACATCTGCAATAATGGATCGGCTCAGAAGCTCACTCAGCACAATAGGCTATTTCAGACCCTGTCTCCCAGAAGGACTGGATAAGAGAGAAGGGTCAGAACCACTGGTCCTACAGTGTAGCTTTGAAATTTTAGATGGGAACACTGATGGAAAGATCGCAAGCTTCTCTAGGTAAGGACCTTGCTATTTTTTATTTTTGTATCCCCAGCAGCACAGAAGATGGAAATGTATATCTGGGGCAAGAGACGGGCCAAATAAGAGTTATTAGACTAAGTGAGTGCAATACTGTTGCCCAAGGAGACACCCAACACTCCAAAGGAAGGCCTCTGGCACCTTGGAAATATCTTTTTGGAGGCTTAATAAGAGACCTTGAGAAAACATTTTTCAAAGAAAAGATATGGATGGGTTGTCAGGTGTCTTACTGGTAGGAATAATAGTAATAACAACAAATAGCAATAACAATAACAAGATTCAAGTTTCACACCATAAAGCTAAGGAGATTTCTGATAAAAACAAAACAAAAATTGTAAGGAGATCTTACTCATCATTGTTAAGATCTGTTTTCAAGTTGGTTATGATGTATCTGTTACTCATGCATAACACAAGCACTCCTATCTTTCTGGGCTTTCCATGTGTACTTGTGGTTTGCCCACTGTTGTGTTCAACAGCATGTAGAGATTGGAATCACTCCAGTGATTCCTTCTGTGGAAGGAATCCTTCCTGATGTGAAGCCTTCCCGATGATGGGGTGCATGGGGTGCAGCTTCAAGGAAAAAACAGCAGTAATCAGGAAGCCCCCTTACCTTAAGAGTGCTCCTGCTCTAACAATGACTTTGTCAATAATCAAGTCTCCAGGCTTTAGGAATACTATAGTACAGTCCTACAAACATTGCTGCTGCCTGTTAAGAGAAATAATCTGTTGGTCAGCGATAACCAAGTTCCTGAGACAACAGTGAATAGAAAACCCCTCAAACCTATCTGTAAGCCATAAAATTAACAAATAAGTAACATGAAGCGCCTGGTCTCTCTAACTCTGCCCATAAATTTATCTTCTTGTTCCTGGTTCTTGGCTAAATTCTTTTGGAACTTAACCTACTTCAATTGGCTTTACAATTATAACAAACTTTGCCCCTTGACTTGGAGATGGACTTCAAACCTGCAGATTCTTTGGAAATACCTCACAATACCAGGATGGAACCCCAACTTTTTGGAGTCTCCCTTGAACTTCAACACCAGCATGTGGAGGTACTGGTATGGTTGATTTGTTCCAGGTTCCCATTTATGTTGATTTGGTGCGGTATCTGTTGTATAATCCTGGAAAAGATAACCTTTCTAAATGCTAACGTTTCTTTTTTCTTCCATTTTTTTAGGGGACAAAGATTTATTAAAATTGTGATGCCAATTGAAGCGGGCTAAAGTTCCTAGGGAATCTAGCAAAGAGCAAGAAATAAGAAGATAATGAGAAACAAAGATTAGGTTGACAAGCTAATATTATGGCTTAGAGGTACGATCGAGGACTGATAGGGTTAGGGTAGCTCCCATCATTGAGTCCTACAGCTTACTGACCGACAGATTGTTCTCTGACAGCCAGCATTGTCTGTGGCACTCCCAAGGCTGGGTATCCTTAGGGTTTCTCAAGCAGCCAGCATTGCTAAATTGTAACATTTCTAAAATATTTTTTCTAACCTCTCCCAGTCTCAGTTTGCCTCATCTGTAAAATGGGGATAATAACAGCACCTATACCACAGGATTATTTTGAGGCTCAAGGGAGGTAACGCATGGAAAGAATTCTACAAAACTTACAAGACAAAATCAAGGTCAGCTCTTCTACCTAGACATGAAGAAGCCCCTCTCTCACTACTGTCCTCTGTGGCAAAGTGATCAGTTGAAAATTTCAAGTAGGACTAGTTTACTAGTCTTTTCATTTCCCCCATACACATCTATGTCTTAGATTCAGGAGAGCATTTAAATCACAGTGGCTTGGGTAGTAGAAAGATAATGAAATCAGTGTTCTCACAAGAGGTTAATTAACTGATGTGTCAGTGTAGGTAGCAAGTCTTTTGAACCAATGCAGCGGTCTCTATAGTAGATCACACTACTGCCATACCTTTCATTCATTGCTGGGGCAGCTAGGTGCCACAATGGATGAGCAATGGGTCCCAAGTCAGGAAGCCTGAATTCAAATCCAACCTCAGAAATTTATATTGGATACATCACTTAACTTCTGTTTGTCTGAATTTTCTCATCTACAAATGAGGATACCAGCACCTACCTCCCAGAGTTGTGAAGATTTAATGAGTTGATACTTATAAAGCACATAGGACAACACCCAGCAAACAGAAATCACTATATAAATGTCACCTGTTGCTATTACTTCTCTGTTCTACTCCCACCCTCTATAAAATGTATAATAAGTTGAACTTTCAAGGAGTTAGGAGGCACATGTTAAGAGATAAACTGGCCTCATCGAAGGTCAAGTTGAACAGGAAGAACACATTTTTAACAATGAACATTTACATGATTATCAGTTGACAAGTATGTTTTTGGTATGGAGAAATGGATGACAATGGATTTAGCGGGCAGTAAAATACCCGGACAATGGTATAGCCCAGGGATCGTCATTCCAATGTCTTTAGAGAAAATGATCACTTCCAACTCAACTGGGAATAAGATTATTGGAAGACATTTTCAGACTTTGTGACAAAAACTTTTTGAACAAATTGACCTCCCGTCAGTACACTAGACAAAGAAGTTTACCACTTAAGAAGAGAAAGAAAAAACCCTCTGGGTGATAATTGGGCATGCATTCGACCAACAACATATTGACAAAGGAGCAAAGAACAAATATCTGAAAAAGAGTTTATGAGAATGATTCTGAATCAGGTAAACACCATTAGAAATTATCAAAAGCTTATCCTTAAAGAAGCCTACAAACTTGCTCAGTGCAAATTATACAATAAAGTCATGAAAACTAGGTTATACGTTAGCATGGGTTGCTACAAGCGTGCTATCTTTTAAAATCTAACAGACGACAATTCCTAGTGCTCTAAAGGCAAATCCTAAAATATCCTTGAAAACTTAGCAAACCAAGTATATGGGACCCAACACGTATTACAGACAGAACTGTTACTCAGAAAAAAAGCAACGTTCCATAAACCTGTAAAATAATGTAATAGTTGTTTTCATACCAAATTGGACAGCTAGGTGACCCAGTGGATAGAGCATTGATCCTGGAGTCAAGAAGACCTATCTCCTTAAATTCAAATCTGGCCTCAGAGAGTTACCCACTGTGTAACCTTGGGCAAGTCACTTAACGCTGTTTGCCTCAGTTTTCTCATCTGAAAATGGGCTGGAGAAACCACTCTATTATCTCCACCATGAAAAATTCAAACGGGTCATGAAGAGTCAGACAAAACTAAAATGACTAAACAAAAGTCCATGCCAAATACTCCACCTCCAACTTAAAGGTAATCGAAGCATTTCAAATTTGAAATTTTGTGTCTTAAGGAGTGAAAGACATTAACAGCTATGTGGGAATAGTATGAGATAAATGTCATACCTTTTGCCCAATCTGCTAAATTATCCCCTAAACGCTTTCTCTCTTAGGGGCTATTGCTATCCCCATTTTATAGATGGGGAAACTGAGGTTCAGTGAGGTTACAGGGTCTGTATCCTAAAAGAGATAAAACCAATAAGGAAAAGGACCTATGTACAAAGATATTTATAGCAGCTCTTTTCTGGGGGCAAATCACTGGAAATCGAAGGGATACTCATCAAGTGGGGAATGGCTAAATAAGATGTTGTGTGTAATTATGAAGGAATACGATTGTGCTATAAGAAATGATGATCAGGATGCTTTGAGAAAAAAACCTAAAAAGATTCCAGGAGCTGATGCAAAGTGATGTGTATTGTATAGGAAATAACAGCAATATTGTAAGATGATCAGCTGGGAAAGCGAGAACTTTTTTTTTTTTTTTTTTTTTTTTTTTTTTTTTTTTTTTTTAGCAATACAACGATCCAAGATAATTTTGAAGAACTTATAATGAAAAACGCTATCTATACCCAGAGGAAGAACTGATGGTGTCTGAGTGCAGATTAAAGCATCCCTTTTATTCTTTTACTTTATTTTTCTTGAGGGTTTTTTTGGGAGCGTGATCTATGTTTTCTTTTACAACCTGACTATTATGGAAATGTTTTGCATGACTTCTATGTGCATAATCTATATTGAATTGCTTGCATTCTCAATGGGGGTGGGGTTGGGGCAAGAGGAAAGGAAAATAAGTTTTGAAAGCAAATGGTAAAGATTGTTTTTGTATGTAGCTGGGGAAAATTAAAAGACTAAATAAAATTTTTTTAAAAGGGAGGTTACATGACTTGGCCAGAGTCACACAGCTAAGTCTGTATATAAGGCAGGATTTGAATTCAAATCTTCCTGACTACAAGGACCAGCAATGAGAGTTCTCTCAGTGTACTACTAGCTGCTTGAAAGAGCAAATGTAGTAATTATTAGGTAATCCACTAAGAGTGCACCATACCATCTGCTGCATTTTTTGATCATCATAAAGGCTTGGGATGTCCTGTACTTATGGCTTGCCCATGAACTACAAACATCTCATTTAAATTCAAGTATATAGAGAATGGTAGAATATATGATATCATTACTTAAAACATTAGCAACACAATATTTTCTTTTTTTTTCTTTTTCTTTTTTTTGCTGAGGCATTTGGGGTAAAGTGACTTGCCCAGGGTCATATAGCTCCCCAATATAATGTTTTCAAGAACAATCCATACATGATAAGGCCTTTTTCAGAGAGACAGTTTAAGTCTCTGACCTGTTATCATCTCTCCTTAAGAGAACCCCAAGTGGATTCCAAGTTAATAAGGGAGATGAATACAAAACATCTTATTAATCACTTGATACACACGGATAAATTAACCTATATCAGAAAACTCATGAAATACTTCTTTGGAAATTTTCTCCAATGATATCAAAAGGTCATTTTGCTCTACAAGATACCAGGTATATACTTCCAGGGTTACAAAATGGATCTTGAAAGATTGCTTAGCCAGGACTAACCAAAACCAGGACAAAACACAGGGCTCATCAATCTAAGGCAGCTATAGAAAGATTAGGATTTTGTCAGAAATGAGGAAAAGGATTAATGGAGAATCCAGGAATGTGATATTCTCTCTAAAATGTATTGTTCTCTGTTGAGGTTTTCTTGGGGTCTCTGGGAGCAGCCTTCATTTCAGTTCAGTAATCACCACACGAGTAACCAGGGGTTAACGTCCAAATCCTTTATTATCTCTTTCAAAGTCTTATCTCCTTCACTTGGGACTGGGCTGGTTTTCTGGAGGTCCATCTCTCTCCTTGATTTCGAGAGCTTGAGCTCCTGCCGCCAGTACTGTCTTCTCTGTGGCTCTCAGTCCCTGCTTCTATGCTCCACACTGAGTATACGCCAATCATTATATCACTAGGAAACCATTATTTGTTGTAGGATTAAATCAATGCTAAACTAGATTCAACCAGTGTCTCTTCAATTCCACTTAGTACCTTGTTTCAAGTTCTGGCCCATAAGCTCCTTGTAAGATTAAATCAATCATACTGAACCAGGCTAAATTCGATAACCATTGTTTCTATCAATTCCACTGACTTAGTACCTTGTAAGAATCCTTTGTTTCAAGTTCAGAGTTCTGGCCCATAACACAGGAATACATGATAACCAGACCAAGTGGAGTCTATGAAACCACAAAGATTCCCCAAAGATCTATTCTTGGTCATCTTCTCTTTTTCTATACCAGGGTTTGAACTGAGAAAGCTTTATAGGACTGATAAATCCCCCCATAATTTTGGTATCCCCAACCTTCAGTTACACAACTCCCAACCTTTGTTCTACATTATTTCACTTGGTTATTTCATCAGCTCCCATCGCTATGCAAATAATTCTCATATCTATTTGTCCAGTTCTAAAGTCTCTCCTAACCCCCACTCACATTTCCAACAGCCTAGGAGACATTTCAAAATGGATGTCTCATAGACATCCTAAATTAAACACATAAAAATGAACTCATCTTTCAGACCAAACCCTCTACTTTTCCTCAAATCTCTATTACTAGAGAGAAACTACCACACTCCCAGGTGGTCAGGCTTGCAACCTAAGTGTCATCCTCAGTCCAAATGTCATCAGTTTGTTGAAGTCTTGCCGTCCGGACCTTTTTCGAATCTCACCTATATTGCTACTTCTTTTCTCTAACAGCACCATTAACCTGGCAGCAGTCAGTATCTTAGGCCAGGACTCTGGCAAGAATTGCATTCTTGTTGCCGATCTGCCTCAAGTCTCTTCTCACTCCAGTACATGCCCTACCCAGCCGTCAATGTGATCTTCATCAAGCACAGGTCTCACCATTTCAATAAATTTTAGTCCTTCCTCATTACTTCTAGGATCGGAGATGAAATCCCCTCATTAGGCTCTAAAAGACATTAATGACCCGACTCCTTACTGCTATATACCTTAGACCAGTCCACTGACAGTGGCCTCCTTGCCATTCCTCACAAAAGAAACTCTATCAAGTCTGGGAATTTTCACTGGCTGTGTCCCATGCTCAGAGAACATTCTCCTTGTCACTTCAGCCTCCTGGTGTCCCAGGTTTCCCTGAATTAGCTAAAGCTAGCCCCATCTTCTGGAAAAAGCTCTTCCAGGTCCTCAATCCTAGGACCAATTTTTCTCTGAGATTATTTCTAATTTCACACACACACATATATGTTTATGTTTATTTACATATGGCTTTAATATACCAATCTCTTTATATTATTTATCTATCCATCTTGTTTGTACATTCTTGTTGACATGATATCTCCTCCATTAGACCGCGAGCTCCTTGAGAACAGGGACTATTTTTGCCTTTCTTTTTGTATCTCCAGTGCTCAGCACAGTGTCTCCCTCAAATGTTTGTTAACCTAGGACCTTGCATAACATGGAAGCAAATGGAAATTTAACTAATATCACTCCACGTGGTGATTAAAATTCATATTTCAGCTGAAAGCAATAGGTTTTAATATAATAATTGAACATAACATAGACTTGCCTAACAGATTGTTTTGATATCCAAATCTCTGAATCTTTTCCACCAAAAATAACTACATCATCTTCATTTACAATCTATCTTTTTGTAATATTAAACAAGTCACATATGAATGTACATGCATGCATGTGTGTGTGCACACACACACTCACACACACTAAGCAAACACATCATCTACTCCCAATACAAGAAAATAACAATATCAATTTTATAGGTAAATGTTCTGCTTTTACCATGATTTGTTTCCAACGTGGGCCATGTATACATTTCTATGTTGATGAAGGAAATGACAGCAAATGAAATGAATATACTAAATAAGTCTAATTTAACCTGTTAGAGATATAACTTAAAATAGTTCAGTATCCCTTAACAATATGCTGGAGAAGTTACCCAACTTTTGCTTAAACAGCCCCATCAGGGTGAAGTTGAGGTCCTTCCATGGCAGCACATCTCAATACAGGGCAATTCAAATGAATAAAAAGTCCTTCTTAGACTCCCCACACCATTGGTCTCACTGCTGCTTTAGTCCATCACTCCTAGTTGGAGCTTCTAAGGTCATGCAGACGTAGTCTAATTCCGCTACCATATCATAGGCCTTTGAAAACATTAATTATCATATATATTATATCTGAAGTTGCCTTGATCAGCCAAATAAAAATCCCAGTCCCTTCAAGCAATCTTCATATCATATTGATGGGGGTGTGAAATTGTGTTCCCTTTTGATCTGATTGATCAGCGTCTCCCAGGCCCCAAGGAATCTAAAGAGGGCCATCCTCCCAGGATGAGACAAGCAACATTATTCAAGGGCAAATCAGTTCCCATTGATCTTCTGGAAAGTCACATCCTTATTCAGGAAATTCTAAGTTCTCATTCAATTGAGAATTCCTGGTGCGATCAGCTCAGGCTGCCCCAGCCCCTCATCAAGAGCTTCTCATAAAATAGGTTTCCTTTTACTCGTTTCTTTGTAGAATGTCCAAAGTAGGACCTTGCCTGCTGAGAAGGCATTCTCTTTTCAATGCCAGACTCCATTTCCCTAATAGGACTTTGCTACTAAAGAAGTCAGTAGTGTCTTAGCAAAACTGACTTCCTATCCAACAATAAACTTCCATTTTTGCCACCTGAAACTCTTCAAGTTGGTGAATTCTTTTCATGAAAAACCTGTACCGACCAAAAGGGGATTTCCACAATTCTCTGCACTGCCACTAATCATCATTATGATCCCTAATCCTTTTACCACCTTATTCATTCTACTCTAGACTCTCTCCAGATCAACAGTGTCTTTCCTAAAAAGTGGTAATAAATAGTAATTGGGAAAACATTTTTGAAGCAAGTTTCTCTGATGAAAACCTAATTTCTCAAACATATAAGGAATTGAATCAAATTAATTAAAAAACACAAGCCATTCCTCAATTGATAAGTGATCACAAGATAAGAACTATGCCCAAAGGGCTATAAAACCATGCATATCCTTTGACCTAACAATACCACTACTGGGTATGACTCCCAAAAGAGATTTTTTGAAAAGAAAAGGACCTATATGTACAAAAATGTTTATAGTGGTTTTCTTGTTAAAACAAAGAATTGGAAACTGAGGGGATGCCCATTAATTGGGGAATGGCTGAATAAATTGTGGTGTATAATTATGATGGAATATTATAGTTCTCTGGGAAATGATGAACAGGATGCTCTCAAAAAAACCTGGAAAGCTCTCCATGAATTCCAGCAAAATGAAATGTGCTGTGTACAAAGTAATAGCCATGTTGGCGGATGATCAGCTGTGAATGACTTTGTTATTCTCAGCAATACAATGATTCATGACTATACTGAAGAACTTATGATATAAAAATCCTATCCAAACCCAGAAAAAGAACTGATTGTGTTTGAATGCAGATTGAAGTATATTCTTTATTTTTTACTTCATTTTTCTTGAAGGTTTATTTTTTGGAGGAGGGGGAGATCTGTGTTTTCTTTTTCAACATGACTTTTATGGAAATATTTTGCATAAACAGGTGCCTTCTTAATGAGGGATAGGAGTGGGGAGGAAGGGAGAGAATCTGGAAATGAGTTTTAAAAAACAAATGTAAAAAACTGTTTTATAAGTAACTGGGGAAATAAAAAATACTAAATATCTAAAAATATCTAAATAAAAAATACTAAATATCTAAAAATAAAAATACTAAATATGCTAAGAAGTAAACACAATATTCTATTTGTGGCTTGACCAAGCCAAAGTACACTGAGGTTGCTGTTCAGTCATTTTCAATCCTGTCTGATTCTTTGTGACCTCATTTAGAGAGGTTTTGGGCAAAGATACTGGAGTAGTTTGCCATTTCCTTCTTCATCCCATTTTACAGATGAGGAAACTGAGGCAAATGGAATTAAGTAACTTGGGCCAAATAGCTAGTCTGTATCTGGATTTGAACTCAGTAAGATGAATCTTCTGGACTTCAAGTTCTGCACTCTATCCACTGTGCCACTTAGCTGTAAACAGTAAGACTACTATTTCTCTAGTACTGAAATTATACCTTACTTAATACAGCCTAAAATTCCTGGTTGTCATAGCCCACTGACTCATACTGAGTTTTTAGTCTACTGCAACTCCCCCTTCTGCAGTCTGTAGTAACCCAGACGAACTGGCTTTGCTCACTTTGCTCAGAAACTACTCCATTTCCCCTGTATGTGCAAGAGTGTTTGTGGCAGCCCTCTTGGTAGTGGCCAGAAACTGGAAACTGAGTGGATGCCCATCAATTGGAGAATGGCTGAATAAATTATGGAATATTATTGTTCGGTAAGAAATGACCAGCAGGAGGATTTCAGAAACACCTGGAGAGACTTACATGAACTGATGCTGAGTGAAATGAGCAGGACCAGAAGATTATTATATACTTCAACAACAAGACTATAAGAGGATCAATTCTGATGGGCGTGGCCCTCTTCAACAACGAGATGAATCAAGTCAATTCCAATAGAGCAGGAATGAACTGAACCAGCTACACCCAGGGAAAGAACTCTGGGAGATGACTACAAACACTACATAGAATTCCCAATCCCTCTATTTTTGTCCACCTGCATTTTTGATTTCCTTCACAGGCTAATAGTATACGATTTCAAACTCCGATTCTTTTTGTACAGCAAAATAACTGTTAGGACATATATGTTTTAACATACTTAACATGTATTGGTCAACCTGCCATCGGGAGGAGGGGATGGGGGGAAGGAAGGGAAAAATTGGAACAAAAGGTTTGGCAATTGTCAATGCTGTAAAATTACCCATGCATATATCTTGTAAATAAAAAGCTATAATAAAAAATAAATTAAAAAAAAATAAACAGATAATTCCTAAAACTTCTAAAAAAAAGAAATACTCCATTTCCAAATTCTATTTAATACTAGCCATTTCATATCCCTGGCTATACTTCTTTACCTGTCTTAAAAAAACTTTCTCTCCTACTTTAAGACACAGTTAAAGTACCCTCTTCTCACATTAATTTTTTCCTAACCTCCCCTGCCTAAAAAGACCATTGCCCTCCATCCCAAATCTGTATTTGACAAGTGTATATATTTTGGTTTTTAAATTTAATATTTTTATTTTCCCCCAGTTACACATAAAACAATTTTTTTCATATTTTTTAAACTGATCCTCTCCTTTATCTCCACCCCTCATTCCCATTAAGAAAGCACATATGAAGTCATGTAAAATATTTTCATAACATTCATGTTGTGAAAGAAAAGCGATTTCCCCCCAAAAAACAACCCTCAAGAAAAATCAAGTTAAAAAGAAAAAAAGTGTATGCTTCAATCTGTATTCAGACACAATCACTTCTTTTTCTGGGTATGGATAGGATTTTTCATCATAAATCCTTCAGATTAGTCATGGATTTTTGTATTGCTGAGAATAGCAAAGTCATTCACAGTTGATCATCCCACAACACTGCTAGTACACTGCACTTTGCTGGAGTTTATGGAAGGCTTTTCAAGTCTTTCTGAGAGTATCCTGCTCATCATTTCCCAGAGAACTAAATATTCTATCATAATCACATACTACAATTTATTCAGCCATTCCCCAACTGATAGACATCCCCTGAGTTTCCAGTTTTTTGCCCCTGAGAAGAAAACTGCTATAAATATTTACATACATATAAATGCTTGACCTTTTTTAGAAAATAAATCTCTTGGGGAAGGATTCAGGGAAGATGGTGCAGTGGGCTGGAAAATTTCAAGCTCTTCATGTTGAGGTCTGGAACCAAATGTTGAGGTGTAGACCACATGTTTAGGTCTACATTTGGGTACCTAAATGAAATTAGGGTTTAGTTAAGGTCTAGTGGCAGGTTTGGGGTACAGGGAGTCAAACAGAGATCCCCTGCAACCCCCTTGGATTCGGCGCAAGGATACGGCAGTATATGAGGTCTAGTAGTGGGGCGGTATTCCCAATAAAAGCATTTATTGGCCCAGAGAGCTAGATTAATAAAAGAGGTTTATTACTGAGTTTAGAAGTAGGAGATAGGTGAAGGCAGAGATAAGGAGGGCACTGGACAGAAGGTCCAGTGGACAGAGGGTCCTCACATGGCTGCCATGTTTGGAATCTCTGCAAAGAGGGGTTCCCAGTGTGGCCCTTTTAAGTCGGAGACTTGGCTGGAGGGGCTTTGGGGTGTAGCCCCAAAGTTGGCTCAGATCCGGGTGGGGCTGGGACAGGTCAGGATCTTCTATTGGAATTCAAAGGGACCAGGATTTGTGAGTCAAAGGGTAATTTACATTAGCTAGGGGGGTTGGGAATCAAAGATTGGAATCTTTCCCCTCATCATTCAGATTTCCCCCACAAATAGAACAAAAAGGATCCTCAAGGAAAACACAGGACACAGATTAGTGAAAAAGCAAGAAGACTGGGGGCACTATCCAGAATTCTCCAGATAAAAAAGAGCTGAAGAAAGACCCTAGGCAGGGGATTAACCAGTCTGAAGTGCAAACACCTCAGGCCTAGTTCAGCAGAAACACCAAGTGAGAAGACCTGAGGCAAGCTGGGTGTGGCTGGAGCCTCAGTAGAAACCACAGAGATTCTCACCAACTTGTACTGTTTGTTAAATTGAGGTTGAAGTCCAGAAAGACTGAAGGAACCTCAGGCCCAGCTGTGCTACAGAGATGCGCCTCTGAGTAAGAAGGAACCAGCACCCATTGAGTGCAGAGGCAGTGGGGTAGGGACAGTGCTAGCAACAGGCACCAGGAGGAGGGTGGAGCTTTTGGTTTGGGGTTCCTGGTCAGGGCAGAGAGCTGAAGGGAAGCTTGAGGAACCATCCCCCACCCCATGATTAGAGATGCTTTCACTAATACCTCTTATTTAAAAAAATGAATCAGCAAAGAAGAAAGAATCCCACAACTGAAACATGGGATCAGGGAACATTGGGGTTCATCTTCAGAGGAGGATACTTAAGTAAAAAGTAAAAAAGCTTCAATCTTAAAGAGTAATGTAAATAGTTTCCTGCCCAAAGAGAAATTATAGAACAATTCAAAAAAGAATTTAAAAATCAAAATGAGAGACATTGGAGAAAAACTAAAAAAAAAAAAAAAAATTAAATTAAATTAAAACCATCCAAGAAAAACACGAGAAGATTACGGGGAAAAAAGGTCACCAATTATAAAAGGAGATACAGAGTCTCAAGGACAAAATAATTCTTTGAAAATTAGAACTGGGCAAGGGGAAGCCATTGAAGCTATGACAGACCAAGAAATAACAAAACAGATAATAAAGAATGAGGAAATAGAACAGAATGTGAGACATATGAAAAACAACACATCTGGAGAAAAGATCAAAAAGAGAAAAGATAAGAATAACTGGGCTGTTACAAAGTTATGACCAAAAAGAGAACTTTGACACAATAATGCAGGAAATAATACAAGAAAATTGTCCTGTAGTGATAGAACATGACAGGAAAGTAGAACTAGGAAAAAAGTTCACCAATCAGTACCTCAAAGAGATCCTTTTTGGAAAACACACAGGAATATTATTACCAAATTTTAAAAAACCCAGATTAAAGAAAAATTTTTGCAAGAAACAAGAAAAAAAATTCAAATATGCTTGAGTTACAACTAGAATTATATAACACTGATCAACAGCTACAATAAAAAACCACAGGTCCTGGAATCATTTCTTCTGATAATCAAAAAAACAAAAAAAAAGTAAAAAAAACCTAAGCTGGTGGCCAAAAATATCCTATCCAGGAAAATTATTTATAATCTTGAATGAGAAAAAAATGGACATTCAACAGACTTGCAGATTTTCAGGACTTTCTGTCAGTCAAACCCAAACTTAACAGAAAATTTAACATATGAGAGCCAATATCAAAAATCAATTTCAAGGAACCCAACATGAACAAACTGTTTAAGCATGGACAAATAGTTTTTTTTTTAATATGGGAAATGTATACTATATGTTTAAGATTCACATCAACAAATAGGGTAGCTCAAAAAAAAAAGATTAACAGAGTTAAGGTAAAAATAGCAATCACGTTATATAAATAAAGTGCAGAGGAAGAATTAGAGGAGGGAGCATAGTTCTGAAAACCTACTCACATCCAGAATGGGTTCAAAAGGCAATAGTACATATATCCAATGAAGGGGATAGCAGTGTCCAAAGTCTATAAAGAAATGAAGGGAGCGATGGGTGGACCAGGAAGCAAAGGGTGAGGGAAGGAGACATGGGAGGTATTCTTGGGTGAGAGGAGGTTAAGTAATAGAAAGGCAAGTTCGGGAGTAGAATTTAATAAAAGAGTCAGCAGTGATAAGACAGACACTTGTGTGTATGTGGGGCATGTGTGAGTGTGCATCTGTAATATATAAATATGCATACATAAATATATCTTTTCTTAATTATAGCTTTCTTGGGGGTAGAGGGGGTTAAAGAGGGAAAAGAATAAAGTAAAAAAGGTACACAGCACAGAACTAAAGAACAATTTACAAATAAGTAAAGAAAAAATGGACATTTATGAATATGATTTCTTCTATTAATATACACACACACACAAAACACACACACACTTTCTTGATCTGGTAATTTGTTGTTTTATATATATATATATATATATATATATATATATATAGTGAATCCTCCTTGATGTTCTGCGGGGCATATGACAAGGGTCTCTTTTGCTTTATTTTGTTTTGTATTCCTTTCCTGTTTTTCTTTTTTCTTTTTCTTACTCTTACTCTGTTTTTTCCAATAAAATAAATTTTAAAAAATCTCTTTTGGGATCATGCCTATATAATGGACCTATACTTAGGTCAAAGCATAAGCATGGTTTTATAGCCCTTTAGGCATAGTTCATATCTTCTGATCATTTATCAATTTGGGTATGGCTCTTATTTTTCATAAATTTGACTCATTTCACTATATGTTTGAGAAATGAGGCCTTATCAGAGAAACTTGCTTTAAAATTATTTTCTGAATTACTATTGTTAACTGTTTCCCTCCATTTATTATTCTATTCTCTCCCTCCTTTCACCCTGTCCTCCCTCAAAAGTGTTTTGCTACTGACCACTCCCCCCGACCAAGTATGCTCTCTTTTATCATCCTTGACCTTTCTGGTATCCCCTCAACCTCCTACTTTCCTGCAGGGTAAGAGAGATTTCTATAACCATTTTGAGTGTGTATATTATTTCTTCTTTGAGCCAATTCTGATTAGAGTAAGGTTCACTCACTCACCTTTTTCCTTACCCTCTTCCCTTCCACTGTAAAAGCTTTTTCTTGCCTTTTCAATGGCACATAATTTATACCATTCCAATTCTCCCTTTCTCTTTCTCCTAGTACATTCCTCTTTCATACTTTAATTTTATTTTTTTTAGATATTATCCTTTCATGTTCAACTCATACCTGTGCTCTCTGTCTATATATCTATATCTACAGACATAAAGATATAGATATAATTCTTCTAGCTGCCTTAATAATTAGAAAGCTTTGTAATGACTTACAAGTGTCATCCTCCCATGTAGGAAGGTAAACAGATAAACCTTACGTCCCTTAATGATAGTGCTTTCCTGACTGACACTGTATATATTTGTAATATATATGGGGATGCATATCCATGTATGTATTTATTGTTTCCCCCATTATAATATAGAGATATGTTTTATCCCATGTTGTAGTATCCTGTGACTAGCATATCAGCTGGCACACAATAAGGGCTTATTTAAATGCTTCTTAATTGACTGATTTAAACATCTAAGTTCCTCCAATGAATTGTTGACTACCCAAACCGCACGTATCTTGTACTTTGGAAGTTGATTTTTTTTAGCCCAAATGCAAGTCATTACATTTTCCCTATTACATTTTGTACTGTGCTCCAGTTTCCTAATATCTTTGTGCATCCTAAATGTGTCATTCCGTGTTTTAACTCTTCCCCCTCCAACTTTTGTTTCCATTATCTATCTGTACAATCCCATAACCATTAGACTAGTATTTAAAGCCTTCTATTAGTTGATTTCACTTTAAGCCTCTCAAATCTTCTCTCAGTCCGTCCCCCAATATGACCTCTACTATGGGCACCAAACATACTCAAATGCTGCAGTATTTTTCATCAATATTTTCCTAGTTGACTGTAGGATGAGTTCTTATAAATTGTGTGGTGGAAACTTTTTGGAGTCTTGCCTGCACAAGGTGGGTAGAAAATCTCTTGAAGAAACTGGCAAGTGATAAAAAATTTAGATATACAATTTGATATGTTATTAACGTTTTCCGGCATCCATTCAGTGGAGTATTATACGTGATCTTTAAAGGAAAAGAAAACAGCATTCTACATGGCTCCTGTTAAAAAAGAATATTAATATTTTATGAATGATAGTCCCAATAGTTAGTGAAAAAAATAAATCAACTCGAAAACACATAGACACACAAGAAAAAATGGCAAGTCTGGAGGATACAAGGACAGGAAGAATTGTACATATTGAGACAACATCCCACCTGAGCTGGTAGAGAAAGAGTCAGATGAAAGGGAAAGAATTCGATTCAAAGTAGAAAAAGTACCAGTTGGCCAAGGTTATTGACATAAGAAAGAGACATGAGTTTCCAAGATATGCTTAAGGTGAGAATTCTCAGTCATGTGGAGGCTGTTTATCTAGTCTGTTGCTTTATCTTCCCATTCCTTCCACTGCTTGCTGCTTTAGGCATTTCACAACTTCACATTGCTGACACAAGTCCACTTCTTTGTCAACTACAGCAGGCTGCCTCCAGAAATGGGAAGTAATTACTGATACAGATATGACCCTAGCCACAAGAATGGGCTTTGGGGACCACACAAACAAATCTTATTACTTTACACATGTCCATGCTGAGACTCCAAAAAAGGGTAGGGAAGTGCTCCAAAAGAAACAGATAAGAAATGGTCAAATGAAGAGAAGAAAACAGCTTTCTTCAACTTCAGGTCATTAGTGGTTTCTTTGTTTTTCCCATCACCCTTTACTGATATAGACCAAGGCTAGCTATAGTATTCCATGAATTGCTCATTTAAGTACCTGCCCAATTTAGGACACTGAGGTGCTAGAGATAAAAAAGGAAAAGCCTCCAAATGAAAACTAGTACCAGGGGAAAGCAATATGTGGACATAAAATAAATTAAAAAAAAAAAGACATAAAGACATGCCAATGAGACCAATCTGGAGATGGGGCATTGAATTCAAAGGGAAGTGACTTGTCTGATACCACACATGCAGTGAGTGACTGACAGAGAATGTGAATGACAGAATTTTTAACTCGGAGGGTTGGCTCTCTACCTACTGTGACATGCTGTCTTTCCAACATGTACATGTGTGTAAATGCCTGTTACATGTGCATGTGTCTGTGTGTATGTTACACATGTGTGTGACATGCTCATATATGGCTACGTGGACGCATTTACTTTGTAGAGCTGTGGTTATGCAAAACATATATGTATATATGCACACCAAGTAAATATATACACCTGTTTATCTACATGTATATGTGTGCAAATTCGTATGAGTAACTGGAGCCTCCTCAGTGTCAAATGAATCACATACCAAATGTGAAAACTTTGTACAGACATACAAAGTAAATGCATACGGAAATATCTTTATACAAGCACACAGCAATATGAGGGGTGTGTCAAAGTAACAACTTCAAGGAGGACATCATTAAAGATACTGTTTAAGGGGTGTCACTGAAGGACACAGCAGAAAGGACATAATTCAGATGTAGGGGATAAGGATGTCGAAAGGCAAAGAGGTGAGCTGCAGCATTTCAGGGTTATTATTCATGGCAAATACCCTTAAATATTTAGAACAAGAGTTATCTATGGGTAACTTCAGGTTTTTTTTCCTAAGGTTCAAGAAACAGCAAATGTCAACTGATCAAGATTCTGGTGACGATGCAGGCACATATTTGGTTCATTAGGTCAGTTCAGTGCCTGACAAACAGTAGTATTTAATAAATGTTTCTTGACAGAATGAAGAGATTTGGTGCTGCTGTTTTCAGTCTAAGTATTGTCTTTTTATTAATTATAAAATTCCTTATTTAGGGATTTACCAAGCTAAATAAATTTCCATCACCATCAAGACTGAGATCCTCCCCTCTTCAAGAAGGAATGAAATTCCTCGGAGTCTCTGAACCTCCCGTCCAAAATCCTAAAGCTAGTTTTATATCATCTGGTACAAAGGGCCCACAGCAGAATCTCTGATCCATCAACTTAGGTTGAACTCAAATTGTCCCACAATCTTGGCTCATAACAATGTCAGTCGGTGACATAATTCAAACTACTCCAGGGTTACTACCTTCCTTCCTCAAAAACAATCGTTGATTTGTTAAAATCTTCATTATAGTCAATGAAGCTAGATATATTCTCAGTCCATTAAGCCTTTAATCACAAAGTATACAATTTCACTTGCTTCTGATGAGAACTGAGCCTGAGTCTCCATAGGGCAATCAACATACTTTTCTGCTATACACAAAGATGCAAATTATGTACCTGATCTTTAATAAACATCTGTTCCAGGGGCTACCATGACCTAGAGGGGTTGGGATCCTTATCACCAGAGAGATTATCCAAAGTGACAAAATCACAAATCCACCATGGCACCAAAGTTCATCCCTTTTGAACATGTAGCAAGGACAAAGAAAAAGATGTACATCTCCATGAACTTTGTCCATAGTTCATTCTTGAATATTAGGAATTACCCAAAGCTCAGCCCCACTGAATC
Organism: Sarcophilus harrisii; assembly: GCF_902635505.1. Taxonomy (NCBI): domain Eukaryota; kingdom Metazoa; phylum Chordata; class Mammalia; order Dasyuromorphia; family Dasyuridae; genus Sarcophilus; species Sarcophilus harrisii. The sequence continues at coordinate 63,621,614 of NC_045432.1, forward strand.
TTAAGTTAAGCCTTAAACTTTGAGAAAGCATTATTACTAGAAAATGTATGACTTGTATCTATCCCTTAGCTGCCATAGAACTCTGCAACCTCTGCCACCTCTGCCCATACATGAAATGTTACTGAAATTTATCTAAAACCACAGAAGAGATCCCTGTTAAGTAACAACCCTCAGCTCCCAGTTTGCTTCTAGATTGTAAACTGGACAATGAATCAGAAAAATTTAAAGCTCAATACTGTTTATTAACTAAAAAGAACACTAAGTCATGGAATCCTGTGATTTGAACCCAGGCTCTCTGCTTCCACTTCCTGTGTTCTTCCCACCAGAGCTAGAATTGACATGCAATAGCAGTGGCCTTATCCTGGAAGCCAATATACTGATTGGATATCCTTCCTCATTACCAGTTCATAACAGCAACTAACCAACTGGCATACTTATTCCCAAGCATAGCACTGAGCTGCCCTTGCCTCTGCCCAAGGTTCAATGATTGTCGGGGCCTCTCCGGTAGAAACATGCTATGACTTCTCCAGACCAATAACAGTCTTGATGGTGGATCCACTATGGAGATTGATGGTGCTGGTGGCTTGTCACTGGACACCAACCCCATCCCCTCTGCTATGGAGCAAGAGACATATTGTTAAATCTAGAATCACAGGACCCTCATTTGTATTCTCTCTAGGACCATGGACAAGTCCCTTTATCTCTTTGGCTTCTGTTGTCCTCATCTGTTAAATGAGGGATGAGATGAGATTCCTTTCAGCTTGAGATGCCATATTTCTGTTTCATGTTAATTTTGGGAAAAGTTTCCTAATTAAAACTGTAAGGCACATAAAAGAACTTTGCAAACTTTCAAAAAACATGTAACAAGTCTCTAAGGTCCCTTCCAGATTCACATCTCTGACTGCATCATCCTCAATATTCTTCTCTCTCAGGTTCCTTCCATCACCTGGTATTCACAGAAAGTAAATATGCTTTTGATGAGCCTACATCTCCTATCACCCGCTCCTTCCTTCATCCTCCTGACACACAGGGCTGAAAGAAGAGGCTGGTATAATCCTGCCTACCCATCATCTGTCCCTCAGTCACCATTCAGTTGCTGCCTCTATGTCTTTCAAGTTTCCTCCAGCATGGTGCTGTCATTGGAGGACCCCGAGAACACTCTCAGAAAACTTAGCACTTTAGTCCTTCCTTGGAAATTGCCTTCTTCATCCCAACCCTGATCTCCCTTAGTATACCCTAGCATTCTAATTTCTCATCTTCAGCTCCCATGACCTCTGTGCTTCGAGGCTACTTCATTCATGCAAATGAATAGATGGGTATGCATTATATTTCATTCCAAAGGCTACTCTTCATATTTTAATAAAGAAATATCGCAAGGAAAATAGTTACTGGTGAGATCATTATTTCCAAGTGCACTGCCTGGGAACCCTGTGTGAGGTTCCAGTATTAAGCTCTGTTGTATCACTGAAAACCTGGAACCTTTCAGTTGCCTGTAGCCATGCATAAAGCAGCTTGTTGCCAATCCTTTCTCCCTACAGTCCCTGGTCCCAAATACCCGGGTGGTTTTGGGCTACACACAAACCTGTCTTAGAACACACATAACACTGGCCAGTTCCAGGGTTTTGAAGAACATCAATATACCTTTCAAGCAGTTGTGCAACAGATTACTAAATTGTAAATAAGAATGTTCATGGGACAGATAATGATTTAGAAAACCACATAATTTAGGTTTTCTTGTACTTTTATTTATTTATTTTGTTAAACATTTCCCAATTACATTTGAATCTGATTCTGACCAGGTAAATGAGGCAGTGTGTTCATCACCTCTGGCCTAGAGATTTCCATCCCATCCGAAGGGACTCGGGTACAAAGGAGAAGGCAAGTCAGTTGACAGCTCCTGCCACTTCTTTTGCCCAATCACAATTACAAGGAAAGCTCCTGAGCTAAGAGCATACAGACAGCACTTGACTCTATCTTATGAATCAAACATACGGCCTATGTTGAAGAAGGGAGGAGCAGTCTGCAGAGGAGCAAACTGAACCAATTGTTCAGTTCCTAGGAAATCTCCTTGCTCCTCTCTCCTTTCTATTTTCATTCTAGGGGCAACTCTTTTCAACCCAGACTTTGCCATTGTCAAAGGCCCACCTCAAAGTTTGAGGAAGAGGTAACAGAGACTTCACTTCTAGATCAGGTATATACCTCAAACTGCAGGAGTGAAACTCATGTGTAAGGGCTTCTTTCAGGAAAATGTCTTTCTTTTCTCTTTTTCTAAGCAGTTGTTTTGAAGCAGATTAACTACCTGGAGTGCTACTAAATGCTAGTTAATTGATTGGAATTTGTGAGATGTGATTATTATTGCTGGACATGTCTCATAAAAAAATTAAAATTGTGGGAACTTAATTGTGTTTGGTTTTTATTTTCCCGGTCTTTTCTTGTTAAAGTCATTGTGATCCCACTCCCCATCCCTCCTCAAAAAACACGGTCATGTTTCTGTTAGTTTAAATAAATATGTTGTCACCAGGGTATCGTCATTCAGCCAAAGTTTTATGGGATTACAAGGTCACTATACACCTCTAACATCTGACAATTATATGAATGGAACTTTGAAGACAACTTTGATATTTTATCAGCAGGAACCCCCCCCCAAAAAAACCCATTAACCTCGAATACCTGTTGTATTAATAAGAATCAGATTCTGTCAACAAAATTCATCCTATTAATAAAGAGAATAACATCTCATGCCCAGTTAGAATCGACCCATCAACCAACATTAGTTTCTCTCTGGGGCCCCTTTGGTCTTACAGTTTGATTTATTAGGCAGATAGGAGTCCATCGACTACATTTGATATTCAGTGTGATTGAAATTGTAATTTAAGATTAAAACGAAAACTTTTCTTAGATTATAATCCATGAAACCAGCTATAATATCATTTGTGAAGAATATCAGGGAATAGTTGTCTAATGACTAAATGGAACAAGCCAGAATGGAATGGGAAAGAGAGAAATTTAGAAAAGAAGGCCTTTCCCTGCTACCACTCTCCCTTATGTCTGCTCCATTTCAACCACACCAATCTACCTGTAATCTGCCACATGAGGCATTCCATCTCATACTGTGTCGTTGTACAAGGTGTCTCTCAGCCCTGAGATTCTGAGATTTTCCACCTTCACATCTTAGAAGCCCTAGCTCTCTTTGAAGCTTAACAAAACTGTTAACTTCTATGTGGGCCTTTCCCAATTCCCCCTAGTTATTATTACTTCCATATCCCCACCCTGAAAATCCATTTTTGTTAGTTTTTCAGTGTATGTGTTGCTTCTCCTTCTAGAATGTAACAATCATATTGAGGGCAGTTTCCTTTTTATCCCTTTGTTGTCAGTACCTATCACAGAGCCAGATACATGCTGGGCACTCAACACATGTGTGTTAGACTGAATTACTGATTTCTTCAAGGTTGGCAAAAAGTTAGACATGGTAGGGATGGTTTATAAACCCTGAAAAGGTTAAATTGGCAGAATGGGGATCAGGGAACTTTTATTCCCCTCATAACATGTTTTCTTTGACTCATGCCTTTTGAACTGAATTCATGTTTATTGTTGTGGGGTCATTTCAGTCATGTCAACTCTTTGTGACCCCATTTGGGGTTCCGATGGCAAAGATATTGGGGTGGTTTGTCATTTCCTTGTGCAACTTATTTTACAGATGGGGAACTGAGACAAACAGGGTCTGAGACTTGACCAGGGTCACACGGATAACAAGTATATGAGGCTGGATTTGAACGCATGGAAATAACTCTTCTTGATTTAAGCCCATTACTCTATCCCCACTGGTCACCTAGCTGACCAACTTAATTTATAACAATCCTCAAACCAGGGACTTGTCTGTCAAAAGGGAGATGGTGAATACCTAGGTCTGTTCTTGGAAAGTGTATTTCAGAGATGGCTACCATTACAGGATGATGGATTCAAGAAGCAAGAATGTTGGGACTTCACAAGACTCATATTAAAGATGTAGAACCTAAGTCAGAGCTATTCCTTGACTTCACCAGGCTTACATAGGTGTTAAGCAGCAGAGCCAGAATTTGAATTCATGTCTTTTCATGCCATCAATAACCAGCCCCCTTTCCATAGGGCCATCCTATTTCTGATAGTTATCAGGGAAGTCTTAAAAAATAGATTTTAAAGCATCTTTCATAGTTAAATAGCCTAGACTTACCCTGTAACTCTTCCCTTGTAACAAAGACACTTAAAGAGAGATTTTTCTCACAAAAATAAAAAAAAAATTAAACAAAAGAAAAACATTTGCCAGCACTCTCTCCTTAACTCTTGCTATCAAAAAGAGAGCCTCCTTTAAAGAAAGTGATAGATTCTTGCAAAAAGGAGTCATAAAACCTAAGAAGATACTCTATAGCTTTTAAACAGTAACCTGAGACCAACCTCTGTACGCAACACTGTACCAGTTACTTTTGGAGATGAAACATGCACACCAAGGCCCCAGTCTCATCCAATACGGTCTATAATTTCAATTAATTGCTTGAAAGGTGTTTTGTCAGCTAAAACCTTGAAATCATTGGCCATGATCATGGATTAAAACTGCTCTAACAGTAATAAAAGGAATCTTATCTGAAGACTTAACCTAAAAATGAAGTTAAGGATTCATCAATGAAAGCAAATAGAATTTGTTTCCAATAACTGAAACATATATACTAGTGGATTTCAAGACTGCAAGTTTAGCTTGTTCAGCAAAAAAAAAAATAATAACTTAGGCGTTCAGCCATTTAGAACTATTTCTAAGTTGATTTTTTTTCCTTTTTATTCTACTTCTTATGGAACAAAATAACTTCTCCAGCTTATATCTTGCTAATCTAGAATGATAATTTTACTGTTGGCAAAACAGGAGCCGCATTAGTGGTTACAGGCAATTAGCTCCCTAAAATGTAACACAAAAACATTAATGTACTTCTTTACTTAATATCAATTTAATTTCTCCGGAGAAATGACCCACGTAGTTGGTAATCATGGAAATTTTTGAATTTTATGGACAGATAAATTTACAAGCTGTAGTTGTTTTGTTATTGTATTAAATCAGCATTTTCTGGGAGCCCTCAGAGATAAGGTCAAGCACTGACCTTTGAACCCTGAAGAGAAACTTCACAACTCATAATATCAGGGAAAACCCACAAGCTTTCTTTCACAGTTATGGTTTGTTTCTAAGCCCATGACTCTGTGGTGCACCTGATTCCCAGTTCTGTGATTCTGAACAAACATAGGTATTTTCTTCAATGCCGCTGCCTTCTCCTAAAAGCTATGCAGCTACGGAATCTTCTGTTCTTAATTTTGACAATTAAATCTTTCTTCCTTCCAATAAGTGATTTAAAAAAAAAACAAATTTTATTAATGCCTTTTATTTTAGTTGTCTATCTCTATATTCTTCCTCATCTCTTCTCCAGGCTTAACCCACTTAGATTTTTAATGATTTTTTAAATATTATTTTAACTAAAGCTTACAGGTAATGTGACATCTAGAGAAACTAGACTCAGAGTTAGAAGAAGTTGGCTTCAAATCCAGCCTCTTGTAAATTTTTTAAAATTTTCATTTAATAATAGATTTGTATTTTCAAAATATATGAAAAGGTAGTTTTCAATAATCATTCTTGCAAAACATTGTACTCAAAATTTTTCTCCTTCCCTTTCCCTCCCCTCCCTCCCCTAGAAAGCAGGTAATCCAATACCCCTTAATCATGTGCAATTCTTCTATACATATTTCCACATTTATCATGCTGCAAAAGAAAAAATCAGATCAAAAAGGAAAAAAATGAAAAAGAAAAAAAAACAAGTAAACAACAACAAAAAGGTCAAAGTACTATGTTGTGATCCACATTCACTCCCATAGTCCTGTCTTTGGATGCAGAAGGCTCTCTCCATCACAAGTCTATCGAACTGGGCCAGAAACACCTCATTATTGAAAAGAGCCAAGCTATCACAGTTGATCATCACAATCTTGTGATGTTCTCTTGGTTCTATTCACTTCTCTTAGCATCAGTTCATGCGAGTGCCTCCAGGACTCTCTGAAATCATCCTGGTTATTGTTTCTTATAAAACAATAGTCTACTGCATTCATATACCATAACTTATTCATTCTGTCATTCCCCCAGTGATGGGCATCCTTGCCACTCCAAAAAGAGCTGCTACAAACATTTTTACACATGTGGGTCCTTTTCGCTTTTTTATGGTCTATAGACCAGTAGAGACATTGCTTAAATCTAGCATCTTATACCTATAATCCCTCTCTAAACAAGGACAATTCACTTAACCTCTATGGACATTAGGCAATGCCTTAGGAATCAGCCACTAAATCACATGGGAATTGCAACTGGCTTCAGTGATAAAATTCTGATAGTGTAAGTTCTCCAGGCTGACATAATCATGGATAATTTCTAGCATCGTATAACTAATGTCAGAAAAATTGTGTTCCTGAATTGGAATATCTTCTTAAAACAAGTTTTCTGAATAAAAACTCACAGAATGAGAGAGTCACAAAATCCTCTTATCATAATAAACCACTATGGTGGATTGTACAAATATATTATGCCCATTTTGCTGATGAGGGAACTCAATCTTAAAGAATTTAAGTGATTTATTCAGGGTCACACCAAAGTGTAGCACAACTCAAACTGGAGTCTGCCTGACCTTGCCAAGTACAATGCTTATTCCTCTACTTCATGCTACATTACAGCCAAATCACAAAATAACAAAATGGTGATAGAATTATAGAATTTCAGCAACAGAAGGGATTTCAATGGCCACAATCCAGACTAGTGTTATCAAACTCACATAGAAATGCATCCCATACTGACTTCAAAAAAAAACACAAATTGGTAAAATGCTGTACTTTAATTTCTTTTGTTAAACTTTTCTCAATGATATTTAAATCTGGTAAGGTCTATCCAGGACCCCAGACAGAGTGTTTGACAACCCTAATCTAGACAACTCATTCACAAATAAAGAATTGAATTTCTAACAAATTTAATCATACATTCTCTGTCTGAAGGACTCCAATGTATGAAGATACCTGATGCCTCACTTGGCCCACTTTACAAGAGTCAGAAAAGTAAGCATCAGTGACATCTTGGCTAAATTGGCCCCTCTTTCACTTCCACCCTGTGGGTCCAACTAGCACAAGTTGAATCTTTCAAGAATCGACCCTTCAAGTACAATGGAATGAAAGAATGATTACTTTATTAAGCACTTATGGGCAGAGCTGTGGGAATTCAAACAGACAAGTAAGAAAGTTACTGTTTTCAAGAACCTCATTCTCCAATTGGGGAACAAGGTGAGACAACACAAATGAAAAGTTTTAGCTGCAAGTTACAGAGAAAAGTCCCAGGGTCCTTGGGGTTCCATGGCAAAGCAGATGGTCAGTTTTTTATTTTTTCTTTCACTGTCATTTTTCTTGCACAACATGAGAAATATGGAAATATGTTTAAAAGGATTGCACATATTTAACCTATACCAGATTGCTTGTTTTGGGGTTTTTTTTTGGGGGGGGAGAAATCTGGAACATAAGTCTTACAATAATGAATGTAGAAAACTATCTTTACATGTGTTTGGAAAAATAAAATACTATTAAGGGAAAAGTCACCTTCTTAGTTTTTCTCTCTGGTTGTTCTCTAGCTTATGATTATAATCTTCCAATATCATGGTGGACAAAACACATTTACTATCAAGCAAAGATTCTCCACATTCTAGAAAGAGAAGACTAAGTATGAACTTCTCTAATTCTGACATGATTGTAGAACAAATTTTGTTTTTCTTTTCAGTTTCTTCTGATTGGAATGCTAGGATATTCTATTTCAGCTCGTGCTGGGATGGCATTTACATAAATCCAGCACGACCATTCAGCATGAAAACCGGGCACATTCAATACAACCAGTCTTCTTTTTTTATGAACCAATGAGTCCAGTGAACATGTATTTCAAGTATTCCTCTTTGCTGACTCCAAAGCAGCAAAATGGAGAAAGAAAATCAAGGCTGGTGTTCTAAAGCTGCCATAGATCGTGGGGGCCCCCGTGGAGAATGGATCTGGAAAGAAAATCCCCATGGATACTTAAAAATGCATAGGGGCACATTGTGTGCCAGCAAAGAATTATAAACAAAATTGATGCCCTCTGACTGTAAAATGGGAAAGAAAACTGTGGCTCACAAATGTAATGAAACATCATTGCACTGTAAGGATTTAAATAATTCTGAGAAGCATAGAAAAAATTTCATAAACTGATCCAGACTGAAAGAAGAACTGGGAAAAGAACATACACAGTGACTACAATAATGTTGATGGAAAGAACAGAAAAATTAAACTGAACATTGTATAATTATAATGACCAAAACTGAGCCTGGAGAAGTGATGAAAAATGTAACATCAAATTCAACCCATGCCTAAAAAGGATTATTTTCTCTATGATCCCTAGCAAATTATAATTAGGCTATCACTTGAAGATCACTTGGGCCATTTCATTTTTGGAGAGCTCTCCATTGCCCTTGTTGAAAAGGGTTTATTTAGGCTAAATGGATGAATGGCCAGAGGAAACTTTTGTTGTGCACTGGGGTAAAGGTAAAGAAAAAGTAAATGGAAACCCACTTGGCAACCACTCTTGGCCATGGTGCTTGATTTCACAGAATGCTCTTGACTGGGGTAGACCAACCTTTTATCCTCATTAGCTCGTGAGAAATTAGTGAAAAAGCCACTGGTAAGGTTTTAGTTGCTCTTGTTTTTGGTTCTTGATCACTCAAAGCTTCCTTAAGAGACAAAGAAGGGGGAAGGTTCATGTAAAGGAAAATAACTAGTACTAGTATGATTAGCAAGAGATAAAAGCCACCAATTATAGGAAAGACCATAGTTAGGTGGAAGTCAATCAGGACAGATTTCTAAGAAGAGGTAAACTTCAAACTACAGGAGGCAGGAGATATGATTTACAATAGAAAGAAGGACAAATCTTAGAAAAATAACAGAATTTCAGGAAGAGTAAAAGTGTGGAAACTTGGCAGCATTGCTATAAGGCAGGGTCTACAATCATAACTTGGAAGTGTTATTATAGTATCACAATTATATATTCAGCAATTACAAAAAATGAAGTGATGAGCTTCAGCCACAGAGAACTCCATAACTAAACTGATAAATTAAATTGCTGAATCCTGTTTTAAATCTGCGATTGTGGGCCATTAGAAGGTGGGCTCCTTGACTGTCAAAACTACCTTTTGTCTCTTTTTGAATCCCCAGTGCTTTCCACAGTTCCTGGCAAACGTTAGATATGTTATAAATGTTTACAGATGGATGTTTGTGTTTGATATTTAGAAATTTTGCGTGTAATAAAGAAATATTAATTCCACACATGATTCATATTATACAAACTTTTTTCTACTTCTCATTTTAGACTCAAGACATCAGGCAAACCACTAAATTATCCCCAGGGTGTTAAGAGTGGGGATGTAAAGAGTCAAAGGGTGTGAGAAAAGGCAGTTTAATTCTTCTCATTAGAGGCCAGGCTCCCTTAGAATTGAACATGAGCACTGTACATGTAAGTCCAGTAAGAGAGCACCTTTAGTAGATCCGGAGAGGGAAATTACCCCCTCCCTCTCATTTCCCCCAGGCCCAGCATAGATTATATTGTTAGATAAATTTCCAAATACTTCAAAGAATCTGATACCATAAATGTAGTTATCCCTCTGAAGGGCCACCAGGTGGCGCAAGAGATAAGGCAGTGGGCTTGGAATCACAAAGATTCATCCTCATGCCTTCAAGTCCTACCTCAGACACTTCTAGCTGTGTGACCCGGGCTAAGTCACTTCATCCTGTCTGCCTCAGTTGTTCTTCTGTAAAAAAAAAAAAAAGCTGGAGAAGTAAAGAAAACACCATTCCCATATCTTTCCCAGAAAACTCCAAATGGGGTCAGGAAGAGTTGGGCAAAGCTGTGATAACTAAACCACAACAAAATTTCCTCTGATGCTAGAATTTACCATTCATGCCTGTCCCTCCCTGCAGAATGCATATCTATGCCCCCCCATTAAGTTTGTCATATGAGATCTACCCAAGTGCTTGGGTTCTTCCTCATGATATTGTGAGGACATTTCTGGAGAATGTGGGCCATTTGGCTGCCTGTTGTTTTTGCCATGTGACCAGCCTATCTTGTTTGTTATTCCTACCATTCTCGGAAGAAATCCTTTAACCCACTTCTCATTGCTATTATCCAGGTTGATTAATGAGTTGCATCTTTCTCGGGATCCTTGAGTAAAGAGGAATATTCTCACTTTTGTCTTTTATATAACTTCAACATGAACTCCCCCTCCTCCTCTCTTCTTCTCCTCCCCTCTCCTCTTTCTCCTCCTCCTCCTTCCTCTCTTCTCTTTCTCCTCCTTCTCCTTTTTTCTTTCTTCTTGCTCCTCTTTCTCCTCTCCATTTCTGTCTCTATATGTCTCTCCCCCTCCCTTCCTAAAATTCATGATCCTACAAGACGGTAAAACAAACAAGCCAAACAAACTTATTTTTGCATAGTCAATATACGGTTTCTGCTTAGAAGAGCATGTCTTGGATATGAAAGCTTACTTGTTCTGACTTTCTCAGTTTTAGGCTTTTATCTACATTGGCCTTGCTAGCAGAATATCTGTTATTATCTCCCCAACATTTAAACCCAAATCCTCATTACAAGTTAGGCCACTTCTCCCCTTTATACCCAGGAGGGTACTAGTTATGCAGCCTAACAAATGGGGATGAGTTTTCAGAAGAGAAGGACTTTGGGTGGCCACTCACACCAAAGATATTTTGTTTGGCTACTTATAAAATAGTAGGCAGGAATAAATGTTGCAATACCTGTTAGGTCATAATCCACATGATTTCGTCTTACTGACCGACCACATTAGCTTACTGGTCATGCCTCGAAGGAGTATACAATCCTTCCGGGATCTCAACCAATTAATCATCAGACAATTATTGACCACTTTTAATGTTCCCAGGCCCAAACCAGGGGCTATGAGGTATAAAATAGAAGATAAGGTCTGAGCTAGGCCCTTTAGCAACTCATAGTCCAGTGGAGATGTCAAATGCTTATATAAAAGCACTAATATTATGAAGGAGTTTAAAAGTACTAAGAGAGTGAAGCAGACAATTGAGAATTTGCTAATTAATACTGGGCAAGGATGAGATGTGACCATTTTATTTCCAACTCCACTATTTGATGGGGGAAAGCCCTTATCAATGGGACCTCAGCCTGTATAGCTAGACTTATCCTATATTACTGCCTTTTACACACACTCACCATTCTAGATAAACTGGCCAAATGACAGTTCTCCAAAGCGGACATTTTATCTCCTGTCTCAGTGTTCTTACTCAGGTGGGCTTCAGTGCCTACAATGTCCTCCTTTCTTACATCTATCTCTAAGGATCTGAAAAAGTATCAGTTCAAGCACTACCTCCTTTCCTAAGGCCTCTCCTGAGATTCCCAGTTGTTAGTCCTACTCCAAAGGCATGCTGTCTTTATTTTGAATATATGTAGCAACTTCTACTCCAAGTACATGTTTTCCCCTTTCCCAAAAGAATTTAAGCTCCTTGAGGGCTACAACTATTTAGCGTATAAGTTTTTGTCCCTAGCACCTTGCAAAGTGCCTGGCACATGTGATATACACAGACACACAGACACACACGCACACACATACCCTTTTTCTGTCTGTCTGTCTATTTCTCACTCAGAAAGAAAGAGAAAAAAGGAAGTAGAGATCACTGGAGGCAATTAAGATGGATATTAACAACATGAGGGATAGAAATTTGGTCAGAGCTGTGAATGACTGGGGGTGGCATTCAGAAAGCAACATGCACGTCATTTTACATAGAGAGAGTTTCATCAATTCTCCAATATTATCCTTCATTCTCTTAAGCATAAACGATGGCACATTCTCCAGCTGATGGGCATCCACTCAGTTTCCAGTTTCTAGCCACTACAAAAAGGGCTGCCACAAACATTCTTGCACATATGGGTCCCTTTCCCTCCTTTAGTCTCTCTTTGGGATATAAACCCAGTAGTAGCACTGCTGGATCAAAGGATATGCACAGATTGATAACCCTTTGGGCATAATTCCGGATTGCTCTCCAGAATGGTTGGATTCGTTCACAACTCCATCAACAAAGCATCAATGTCCCAGTTTTCCCGCATCCCCTCCAACATTCCGCATTATCTTTTCCTGTCATCTTAGCCAATCTGAGAGGTGTGTAGTGGTATCTCAGAGTTGTCTTAATTTGCATTTCTCTGATCAATAGTGATTTAAAACACTTTTTCACATGAGTGGAAATAGTTTCAATTTCTTCTTCTGAAAATTGCATGTTCATATCCTTTGACCATTTATGAATTGGAGAATGGCTGAATAAGTTATAATATGTGAATGTTATAAAATATTTTTCTGTAAGAAATGACCAACAGGATGATTTTAGAGAGGCCTGGAGAGACTTACACGAACTGATGCTGAGTGAAATGAGCAGGACCAAGAGATCATTGTACAAGGCAACATCAATATTATACGACAATCAATTCTGATGAATGTGTCTCTTTCCACCAATGAGATGATTGAGGCCAATTCCAATGATCTTGTGGTGAAGAGAGCCATCTATACCCAGAAAGAAGACTATGGGAATTGAATGTAGACCACAGCATAACATTCTCATTCTTTTGAATGTTGTTCACTTGTATTTTGTTTTCTTACTCGTTTTTTTGATTTGGTTTTCTTGTGCAGAAAGATAACTGTATAAATATGTATGCATATATTGGATTTAGCATATATTCCTATCATGTTTGACATATACTGGATTACTTGACATCTATGGGAAGAAGTAGGGGAAGGGCAAGGAAAATTGGAGCACAAGGTTTTGCAGGGGTTAATGTTGAAAAATCACCTATGCATATGTTTTGAAAACAAAAAGCTTTAATAAAAATTATAAATGATGGCACAAAGCTTCTGGACACCAGGTCTCCTAATTCCATTCCATACTTCACACACTGTCCCAACCTATCTTCCAAAAGCATACAATTGTCTATGTCATTCCCAAGCTCAAGAAACAAATGTAATTTCTCATCACTAAACAAAATAAATCCAACTTCCCCAGACTACTTACTATTCAAGGCCTGCTATTACTGGATTTTAGCTGACCATTCAGCCTTAGAAAAAAGCTTATTAGCCTTTCCACTGCCTAAAAAAAGCAATGCTTGCCCCAGAGTCTCTTCTTTAGATTAAATATTACCAGTGGTTTCAACCTATTCTCTTCTGAGATGAATTCAAGGCCTTTCAGTATGCTGGATTCCTTCCTCTTATTAATCTCCACTTTAGCAACCACACACTGCCCCATTTTAGGAACCCTGAGGATGTATCAGACTCTAAAGAGGCATACTTTGCTTTCCAAATAATGAGTCAACCTCTGGACTGCCACCATTCTAGTGAATCTCTTAGAAGGAACAGTGACAGGGACCTCATGCTGACTGTTTCACTCTCCATATGTTTGGACTTTCCCAAAGTCCCTTCCCTAGTAGTAAGGAAATAGAGGTGGATGTCAGAAGTCCCATACCCCATTTCTGTCACCAGTTAGAATTTACATGTGTAAAAGGACATCAGTAATTTTCCTCACATTTACCTAATCCCCCCTTGATGGATTCAGGCCATGCTTTTCATTTACTCCAGATGTGATAACCAAACTGTCAGCTACATCTCAGCTTCTCCTTTAATCTTTCCCTGGAGCCAATAATACAAGATTAGTAATTGACAGTGGTTGCTAGGCTAAAGGTAATGCTGATTTAAAACCTGGGCAGGAGGCTCTACATTTCTGGAAAGGATCTTTTGTAGGAGACCAGAAAATTGGATTACTTTGTTATCTGTTGTGTAAATGACAAAGATATTCAGTGTCCTTAAAATGTCAAGACAATGGTAATTAAAAATTTACAACTTAAAAATTATCTGGGTGGGGGTTTATAAACATAATTTGACAAACTAATCAAAAACAGGTTGAATGTTATAATTTTAGTGCTTCATAACTCTTAATAAAAGTATAAAAATCAAAGGCATTTTATCCAAAGAGAAAATATTTATTTTACTTCATTAATAAAAAGATAGCCTTGCTTCTTCCTTACTACAAAATAAACGGACCATATTCATTCATGTAACTTATTTAGCAAGCATTTCTTAAGCACTTAATAATATATCAATCACTCTACCAGAGGGTTCTGTTCCACCAATCAGAAATCGCCATTTTTCAAATTAAATCAACATGAAAAGTCAATGACTACATATTAACTAAGCCTGGTAGAATATGTAAGAGTCAGAACACTGATTGTGAAAACGGATGACCCAAGTCTGAGTCCCAGCTCTGATATTAACTAGCTATGTGATCTTTTCAAGAATTATTTTTCTCATATGTAAAATGAGGGAAACTATTCTTGCTTTACTGATATTATTATTAGTGTTATTATACCATGCTCTCTTCACCATTACTGAGGTAAAAATATGGCTAAATCCAATCCAGAAATAGTTAGGGCATCAGAATATATAAAAAATAACTTTGCAAGTCTTGTCCTCAACTACCCAGAAACTCTGGGCTCATCTTCTGCTCCTATATTAACTTCATCATGATCTCAAAATATTCTACTTTCAAAACTCTGATGTCTGAAATTACTTTTTTAAACCAAAATTTCTTCTATTTTTACCATTTGTTCAAGCCTATCAAGATTGCTCTTCATTCTTAATATAATCCTTTAAATTACAATTCCTTTATAATCAAAATGACTAATACTTTACTAAGACTGCTCTTCAGACACAGCCTTTCTCCTCATCTTCCAATCCTTCCCTTTCTTTCAAATTCTTGACTCGGAAATTTCCTAATTCTATAACCATGGGTAAGCCTTTAAATTTCTCTGAATCTCACTCTTGCTATCTATAAGATATACTTTCCTTCCCTGTATTGAGAGGGCCTTAAGAGTTGGAAAGGGAAGTTTCCTCTCAACTGGAACGAGTAAGGAAGGTCCTCACAACAGATTTTGTTGGCAGCAAATGGGTACTTCATGATACATAGTAGAGGATGATATGTGGATCATATGATAGGCAGCATCCTAAAGAATGGGTGGGTTAAAGAACAAGTCTAGGGGAAAATAGCTACTCAAAATAGAATAACAATGAAAAAGTGTATAAAAATTTATGGGATACAGTTAAAGTAGAACTCAGAGAGGAGAAAATCTATTAAACATTAACTTAAATATCTCTACAATTTATCCCTAAAACCATGCACCTTAGCAAAAGAGGATTATTCAATAGAGTATGCAGCTTTAAAAAATATGGAATCATCCTATAACTCCCAAACAAGCAGAAAGAAATAATTAAAAAAGAGGAGAAGCAGATAAAATTGAAAGTGAATGACAACTGAACTGCTGAACAATGAAAAGAAATGTTTTGAAGAAACTAAGAAAACTGCCACACAATTAAATAAAAAGAGAATGAATGAGGAAAATTAAATTGTCAAAGCGAAACAAAAATAAAATGAATTCACAACGAAAATGCAAATTGAATCAACAAATAAAATTAATTGTAACATACTAACAAAACCAAGAATTTAAATAAGATGGATGTACATCTATAAAAACATAAAATACAAGTAATTAGAAAATAAAATGGAGATGCTAAACAATACAATCTGCAAAACAAATTAAACAAGAAAAAAAACGAATCTGAAGAATATTGTGGGATAGACTCCCTTACCAAAGCAGATAGCAATCCTCAAACTTTAATATTTGATCTTTATGAGTTTCTGTACCTGAAAAACCTCACTAAATACTCAACTTTTGGGTGACAAACATCTACAAACTTACTAGTTGAGTCTTTAGAAAACAGGTATACAGTTGGTTTTCAGAGCTTTATTCAAACCTTTCCATTTTGGAAGGACCAGCTAGAGAATACACTTCACTTCAAATGCCTTCAAGACTCTGGCATCATTTCCATGCTTCAATAAGACAGCATACTGACATTTTAGTAGAAGATCCAAAATATGCTTTTAAACAATGCAGGTTCAAGCATTTGTTGTGGCTTCTATCTCTGTATGACTTTAAAAAACCTGAGGCATGAATGGGCAAATGTCTTCCCATTTGTGTGTGATGAAACTCACACACAAAAAAATTTGAAGAGAAAATAGGCTTGCTATTTAATATTGGACAAAGCCCTAAGTTTTAAAATCCATCAGTAAGAACTTTGATTTAGGAGGAGAAGAGGGTGACTGATGAGCTAGCTACCCCAGAGAGCCCCAATGAAAGGAACATAAGAGTATATGAACATCATTTACTTAAGCCTGAGAAATTTTCTTTGGGACAGATAAGTGAAAGAGTTTAAGTTTTATGATCACACTACAGAAGTTAGTTTGGAAATTAGAATCCAAGAGTAAAGGAAGTGCCAGTACAGAAAGATTTATGAGAAAGAAAGGGAAATAGGAAAACTACAACTACAGATTTTGATAGAGAAGGGGAGAAAAGGAAAATTTCGGCAGACTAGATGATGGATAGGCGATTTCTGCTGGTGGAGGAACAGGCTCTATCTAAATGTGTGTAACAATCCTTTTTGGTTTTGACTCTATTGTCCCCATCAGCTCTAACTGCCCCAGCCAGGCTTACCCAACAAGCATGTCTTCAATATGGAAACGTTTTATGAAGCCACTATGAACAGTCCTATGAAAATACATCACAGATGGTTTTAGGTAAGATGCCAAACAGACATAATGAATCTTTCATCTACAAGAGGTTAAGTAAATGTCACTGGGAAATTAAAGTCCAAATATTTCACAATGAAATGATTCCTTCACCAATGGATTTTTAAAAGAATGACAGAAAGACCAAAAATGGGTTGATTTCTAAGATATCAGGAAGCTGTGGATAGCATCTGGGGCACTGAGTAGTAGAACACACAGATTGTGGAAGGGATATTAACATGAATAGCCATACGTCTAAGTATAAATAATCAGCCAAAGGCCTAGAGGGACCTGAAAGGTACAAAAGAGCCATCATGGCTTCAAGGTATAGGATCTGTGAATTCATTCTTGTAAAGAAGCCATATATGAGGAAACTTCATCTACCAATGGCAGTTGGTATCTTTGCTGCATCTGGAATTGACAGAATTGCCTTGAACACTGATAAGTACAGGATAAGTCAGGGTCACACCAGCAAGATGTGTTAGAAAAGGAATATAAATGATCTCCCTGGAATTCTCTTTTGAAGGGGTTTTGAGAAATATAAATTTGAAATGAGATTATTACATTACACAGGAAGACTATAGTGTAAGAAAGTGAAGAGAGAGCACACAAATTTAATCAGATGAAGTTCATTCTTACTGATACCTAACAAACAATAAGAACTAATTAACTCTTCATTAATTCTTAGTGTCCGGTTTTTTTTTCTCTCAAACACAATGGTCTTCGAATTGGAAAGGACAGGACAATTGGCCAATAAGCCAATCACACTTTCCCCAGGAATTGTGAACACTTACCACACAAAAACTTTCCAGATTCCACTCCAAATGCAATGGGCTCCTTCTGTGACTACCTGGCATTTATTTCTTATTTACTCTGAATGTATTTATTCTCTATGTACCTATATAGGTATATGCCATTGCCTCTGAAAGAACAGGAGCACCCTGAGGGGAGAGATTGCTACACTTTTGTCTTTGTGGTATAGATACCTAGCATACTGTTTTCACATTTTTTTTTTGTTTTTTCTTTCTCATTGCTTTTTTCTTTTGTTCTGATTCTTCTTTCCCAATAACACTAATGTGATTGTAAACGTATAGCCTCTATCAGATTGCTTGCTATCTTGGGGAGAAAGAAAGGTTAGAAAGGAAAGGAAAAAGAGTTTTGATCTCAATATCTTACCAAAAGGAATGTTAATAACTATCTTGATTTGTAATTGGAAAAAAACACCATTAAGTACAAAAAACAAAATGATAAATAGGAGGATCTTAAACTGGATGTGACAAGAAACTCAGACTCAACCATGACCAGATTAGCACTTGTTATCTACCCTCTCAATAGTAGCCACTTCTAAAACCTCCCTGTTACTCTGGGAGACCAAATCACTTTCTCAGCTACCTAGGCACTCCAACTGAGTGATTCTGCCCACTCTTGCCATATACCCAACCTGTTACCAATTCATGATTCTTGTATACATCCCTTTCTGTCCCACCATCTAGTTAATATCCTTTTGAAGAACTTCATCATCTCAAACCAGGACTACTAAAAACTTCCGGTGGGCCTCTCTGCCTCCATTCTTTCCCCACTCCAATCTATCCTCCATCTAGTTTTTTTTTGTTTGTTTGTTTTGATTTTTATTTTATTTTATTTTTTAATAACTTTTTATTGACAGAACCCATCCCAGGGTAATTTTTTTACAACATTATCCCTTGCACTCATTTCTGTTCTGATTTTTCCCCTCCCTCCCTCCACCCCCTCCCCCAGATGGCAAGCAGTCCTATACATGTTAAATAGGTTACAGTAGATCTTGGATACAATATATGTGTGCAGAACCGAACAGTTCTCTTGTTGCTCAGGGAGAATTGGATTTAGAAGTATAAATAACCCGGCAAGAAGAACAAAAATGCAAGCAGTTTACATTCATTTCCTAGTGTTCTTTCTTTGAGTGTAGCTGCCTCTGTCCATCCTTGATCAATTGAAACTAAGTTAGATCTTCTCTTTGTTGAAGAAATCCACTTCCATCAGAATACATCCTCATACAGTATCGTTGTTGAAGTGTATAATGATCTCCTTGGTTCTGCCTATTTCCCAGCATCAGTTCATGTAAGTCTCCCAATCCTCTCTGTATTCATCCTGTTGGTCATTTCTTACAGAACAATAATATTCCATAACATTCATATACCACAATTTACCCAACCATTCTCCAATTGATGGGCATCCATTCATTTTCCAGTTTCTAGCTACTACAAACAGGGCTGCCACAAACATGTTGGCACCTTTCCCTTCTTTATGATCTCTTTGGGGTATAAGCCCAGTAGAGACACTGCTGGATCAAAGGGTATGCACAGTTTGATAACTTTTTGAGTATTGTTCCAAATCGCTCTCCAGAATGGCTGGATGTGTTCACAATTCCACCAACAATGTATCAGTGTCCCTGTTTTCTCACATCCCCTGCAATATTCCGCGTTATCTTTCCCTGTCATTCTAGCCAATCTGAAAGGTGTGTAGTGGTATCTCAGAATTGTCTTAATTTGCATTTCTCTGATCACTAGTGTTTTGGAACACTCTTTCATATGAGTGGTAATAGTTTCAATTTCATCATCTGAAAATTGTCTGTTCCTATCCTTTGACCATTTATCAATTGGAGAATGGCTTGATTTCTTATAAATTAGAGTCAATTCTCTACATATTTTGAAATGAGTCCTTTATCAGAACCTTTGACTTAAAATGTTTTCCAGTTTATTGTTTCCCTTCTAATCTTGCCTGCATTAGTTTTGTTTGTACAAAAACTTTTCAATTTGGTATAATCAAAATTTTCTATTTTGTGATCAGTAATTATCTCTAGTTCTTCTTTGGTCATAAATTCCTTCCTCTTCCACAGATCTGAGAGGTAAACTATCCTATGCTCTTCCAATTTATTTATAATCTCATTCTTTATGCCTAGATCATGAACCCATTTTGACCTTATCTTGGTGTATGGTGTTAAGTGTGGGTCCATGCCTAGTTTCTGCCATACTAATTTCCAGTTTTCCCAGCAATTTTTGTTAAATAATGAATTCTTATCCCCAAAACTGGGGTCTTTGGGTTTGTCACTCCATCTAGTTTTTAAAGTGATTTTTCCAAAGTACACGTCACCTTTATATGCTATAAACTCCAATGGCTTCTTGTTACTTCTGACATCAAATCTAAAATGCTTTTTTTTTTTTTTTTTGGTATTTGTAGTTCTCCTAACCTGAACTCTTGTCACTTTAGACTGTATCCCTCTTTGTAAATGCTATGATCCAGCAGCAGCAGCAGCTTTACTGCAGTTTATCACACTACACTCTACTGCTTGATTTTGTGCCTTGTTACTGACTATTGCCATATCTGGAATGTTCTCTTTGCTCAACTTTACCTAGTGGCTTCCGTCAGACCATCCAAATCTCACCTTCTGCAAGTCTCCCATAACCCCAATAGTCCCTTTCCTTTGAGATTACATACAAATGACTCTGCACATATTTTAAATATATATATATATATATATATATATATATGTTTGTTTCTTGTGTCTCCATTAGAACGTAAGCTCCTTGAGGGAGGAGGTTAGATTTTTGCTCTTCTTTGTATCACTGGCACTTAGCAGAGCTCTTGGAACACAGTAAGCAATTAAAGCCTCTTTGTTACAATTTAAAACTTGTCAAAGGTGCAAATCCAAAGAGTAGTCCTTACAGGGAGGAATTGCTATTGTTGCCAACACGGAACACACAGTAAGTACCATGAGTAGGTGCTTACCGACTGACTCGAGTACAGGCAAAAAGATCACACCAAGAGTGACAGCCTAAGAAACCACAGATATAAGGAGTTAGAGGTTACTGTGAAAATACACAATAAATTTAGGATAAGAGAGGTGCTGAGTGATAATGAAATAACAAACGTATGGAAATACAGAGGAAATTTCAAATCCAAAAGGCTGAAATTTAATAGGGAGAAATATAAAGATTTACACTTACTCAGAAAGTCAAACTCACAAAACAAGGTAACCAAGGTATGGCTGGCCAGCTGTTTGAAGAAACAAAACAAAACATGTAAGAGTTCTAGTGAATTATGTTTCCAATATGAGTACATGGTATTATATGGCAGAAAAAACAGATATCTTAGGGTACCTCAAAGAGAAGTTATAAAAGTAACAGGATGCCTGACAGATAGTGTGGGAAACTCCAGTCAATGCCACAGTGGATAGAGTGCTAGGCATGGGGTCAGGAAGACCTTGGGTCAAATGCAGCCTCAAACACTTACTATCTGGGAAACTCCAGTCAATGCCACAGTGGATAGAGTGCTAGGCATGGGGTCAGGAAGACCTTGGGTCAAATGCAGCCTCAAACACTTACTATATGACTCTTAGAAAGTTATTTCACCTTTATTTACCTTAGTTTCCTCATGTGTAAACTGGGAGTTATAACAGCACTGATCTCCAGGATTGCTGTAAAGATCAAATGAGAGGTTTCCAAAGCCACTGTGTGTATATGTGTGTGTGCAAGCACGCACTTTGCAGACACATACTCAGAGTAGTCGAAGAAGTTAAGGAGGATACCAAAGGCTAAGGTAAAGGAGAATCCAGAGATTAACAGAATCATCAAAAAAAAGAGAGTTCAAATATAATTGCGCATTAGGGTCAGAACTATGGCATATCCTATCAAAATAAAAAGCAAAATTATATACTTGATGATCATAAACAGAAGTAACAGGATAGCCAAGAAAACTTAAAAAAATAATAGATGGAAAGAAAAGAAAAGCAGTGGCCTAGAGGGGGGCATCCAAGCTGCAGAAGGATTCTGGATCCATGACATATGAGGATTACTGAAGGTTTTAAGAACATCTGGCCAGGAGAAAAACAACCAAGGCAGGGATATGAGAGCAACCTCTAAGTATCTACTCATACTTTTGTGTGAAGGAGGCATTAGGTGTATTCTATTTGTTCTTCTTCCCCTGCAGGGAAGAACCAGGAGCCAAATGGGAGAAAGTTGCAAAGAGATGAATTGAAGCTTCACGCCAGCAAAAACATTAACAATTACAACTGCCCACAAGGAAAACAGACTCCCTCAGCATGTGGTGAATTCCTACTTTTGGGGATTTTCACAAAGACGCTGGAAAATCATTTGTCCTCTGCATTATGTTGGGATCCCTTTCTGAGGCTGAGTTGTATGGCTGTTAAGGTCACTTTCACCATTCAAATTCTGTGATTTTACTAAAACAGCATACGTATGATTGCTTTAAAAATAGCCATGATGATAACACCCTACCAAAGTCCACCAGTAAGTGGGGATGAATCCTTTAGAGAGGGCTTATGGAGCCCATGGTCAGGAACTACATAAGATGAGAAGGTGCAGAAGGTCACGCAACCGCTCCCCCAAACTGCTCCAAATTCCTTTAAATAATGACTCTAAACAAATTTTAGAGCCTCATAATACCCTAAAAGTAGAGTAGAACATTTTCCAGCTAAAGGTAACTTAGAAACTCAGCAGGAAAGATCTGTGACACCAGGGGGGCAATCCCAGGGCAGGACAAGCTGGTGCAGTCCCAGCAGGGCCTGACCTCTGAATCAGTGGCAGTACCGATGGCTAGGCCTAGAGACACCAAAGAGGACCTGGAAGGTCATCAGAACAGGTCTATGAAACCAGAGTTGGAAGCCCATGCATGAGTCCAGCACAAGCCGGCCCCAGCTCTAGCCCAGACCCTCATGTCAGTGAGGTATGACCTCTGAATCAAGAGCAGTACTGGTGGCTTCTCAACCTCTCAGCCTGGGGACACTAGAGAGGACTCAGGAAGTCAATGGAGAAGGTCTATGATAATGGGGTGAAAGTCTGGTGTGCAGCCCAGCACAGACCAGATCAGTGGAGCCCCAGTGCTTGCCAGCAGGATACAACTTACAGCTACAGTGGGGCAGGGACACTCCTAACAGTTCCAGGACAGAAAAAGAACGATTATGATCAGATTGCTAGAAGGATCTCTGAGGCCAGTGGCAAGCGTGGGACAGTGCACACTCTACATAACTCTTAACAAAGAGTTAAAAGCAGAGTAATAGACTAGGAAAATGAGCAGACAACAGAAAAAATTTCTGACCACTGATAGTTATTATGGTGACAAGGAAGATCAAAAAACATACTCAGAAGAAGATAAAGTCAATGCTCCTACACCCAAAGCCTCCAAAGGAAAAAATGAGAAACTTAGGAAAAAACAAAGGCCACACAGCTATCACAGTTATCTTTCTCCAACTGACTTTTTGTAAAGCTCTTTTTCCTTCTTCTAAACACTCTAAAAATCAACACACAGATTAGTCTTCTTTTTAGTCAATGCTTTCAACTGACAGTCATTCAATTACAAGCCTTCTTAGGGAAGTGTTAAAACTTGGGAATCAGATTATTTCACAGCATTTCAGGGACAGAAGAATGGTGAGATAATACCTGTATGGATTTGAATATATTATAATCTGAGCTTAAAGTTCCACACTGAAAAGAAAATTTTTTTTTCTTACACTTGGTACAAAATGTCCTGGGTAACAAATTTATGAGAAAAACCAATTATCCTGTAATTTCAATGTAAGAAAGGGTTCTCCCATGTCACTTGCCTCCTTTCTAAGCTTGGGTCAAGCCTAGCATGGTACGGGCAAGATTAGGGGATCTGGACATAGTTTTGCTGGCTAAGTCACTGAACTGAATAAATTCAATGCAGTTGATGGTTCATCAATTATAGTTTGAGACCAACACTTTAACTTTCCACTAAGTGCATACCACAGGTCTGTCAGAATCTGCTCCCATAGAAACCTTTAATACTGTGGATTGATTTACTTTTAGAGAAATGACAGAGTGGATGGGCAACATCCTGCTATGAATCTTCCTGGAATCCTTTTCAAAGAGTGATGGATAAGCTATGTGACCTTTGAGAAAATACCAAATGAGTATAGCAAACTGCTATATATTTATTAACAAGACCTAAACCATTTCTGAAACTTGATCCACAGCTACAACCTTCAGCAATTTATGAAATCTGAGTTTACTTTTCACCCTGTGAGTTTGTGGTTAATTGGGGCACCTAACTATTCTAGACCAGTCTCCTTTCCCCCAAATTCTTTCATTTTACAAAGTTTTTCAAAGTGTGAGAAGAGACATAGACATGATGAGAGTACCATATAAATATTCTCCAACTTATATTTTTAGTCTTTTTCCAATTCCTTGTTGGATGGACCAGACAGAAAATAATTCTCCTACTGGAATTTCTTCTCACCTCCATCTTGGAAAACATACCTTGAGGTTTCCAATGTATTGTTATTTCATTTATATTCATGCAGCAGCAGTACCTTCACACTACTTTCCAAATCCTATTCATTTTCAAGTCATATTTCAAACTCCTCCTTGAATGGGTCTTCTTTAATGTCCAAATTTCTGTCTGTTCTTTCTCATCTCTTGTCTTCTAGTACTTACAGTTCATACTACACAGGGCTTCCCCTTTTGATAGGTGGTTTTCTGTCACCCTACATAAAGCAGAGTCTCTGGTTCCATTCTCACAAATCCCACTTTTGGGATAGGGTTAGGTTCCCTAGTGACTACTTCTCCCTCAGGGTTCTAAGTAGCCTTAAGGGGATAAGGAACTCATACCAACATGGTCACTTTGAAATATTATCAGTTAGTATCAATCAGCTAGGTAGATATAATTAACAGCCTCCCCAAATGTGTAACACTTTCTTACCAATTCATAGAGCTTCAAGGGGAAATAGGACTCAAGCTTACAGCTTATGATCAATGAAGAGGATTACTTACAGAATTTAAAAGTGCTCTTGTTAGAGACAGCAAGATGTTCCCCTTTGGTATAGTGTAGTTTTCTGCTAGGCTTCTTTTTAATTTTCAGTAGTTCTTCATAGTTCTCTCTCTGGATGTAGATGGCATTTTTCAACCCAAGTCTACTGGAATTGTCCTGGTTTACTTCATTACTGAAAAGAGCTAAGTCTATCACAGTTGATCTTCACACAATCTTTCTATTACAGTGTACAATGTTTTCCTGGTTCTGTTCACTTTGCTCAGCATCAGTTCATGTAAGCCTCTTCAGGTCTCCCTAAAATCCTCCTGCTGGTCATTTCTTAGAGAACAATAATATTCCATAACATTCATATACCACGATTTATTTAGCCATTCTCCAACTGATGGGCAGCTACTCAGTTTCTAGTTTCTGGCCACTACAAAAAGGGCTGCCACAAACATTTTTGCACATGTGGGTCTTCTTCCCTTTTTTGTGATCTCTTTGGAATACAAGCCCAGCAGTGGTACCAGTGGATAAGAGGGTATGCACAGTCTTATCGCTTATTGGGCATAGTTCCAAATTGCTCTCCAGAATGACTAGATAAGTTTCATCTACAATGCATTAATGTCCCAGTTTTCCCACATCCCCTCCAATATTTATCATCTTTTCCTGTCATTGTGGCCAATCTGAGAGGTGTGAAGTAGAACCTCTGCATTGTTTTAATTTGCATTGTGATTTAGAGCATTTTTATGTGACTATAGATGGTCTTACTTTCTCCATATGAAACTTGTCTGTTTATATCTTTTGATCATTTATCAATTGGGGAATGATTTGTATTCTTATACATTTGAATCTGTTCTCTCTATATATGAGGAATGAAGCCTTTATCAGAACCCTTGGATGTAAAAATTGTTTCCCAGATTACTGCTTCCCTTCTAATACTCTGTGCTAGGCTTCTGGTAAAGTTGTGAAGTTGTCTTCCCTTATTGAGTCCAGTTTGTCAACAGTTCCCAGTGCAGACCGTGCCACCAGAAATTATTTCCCAGGGATACTGCTAGCAGCAATGAGAAATCAAATTCAATGATTCCCCAAAGTTAAGATATCCCCCAAAATAAGGCTATCCTCTGGTTAAGGGAAGCAATGGAATCACAGGCTTTTCCTTCTCTCTAAGAAATTCCCTCTAGGCGTTTGAATGGAACTTCTCTCCCTCTCTCGAATACCTGGGTTCCAAACTGCTTGCTATTTATAGAAGACCCAGGGAGTGTGACTGAATTTCCTCAGCCACTATCAATGCAATTATCACAAAGCATCATTCTAATTATTGTTCTCTAAGAAACAATCAGCAGGATGATTTCAGAGAGGCCTGGAGAAACTTACATGAATTGATGCTGAGTGAAATGAGCAGAATCAGGCGATCATTGTATACAACAACAGCAAGATTATACAATGATCAATTCTACAAACATGGCTTTTTTCAACAGGAGGTGGTTCAGGCCAGTTCCAATGGTCTTGTGATGAAGAAAAAGCCCTCTGTACCCAGAAAGAAGGTTGTGGGGACTGAGCATTTTCATTTTTTTGCTGTTGATTGCTTGCATTTTGTTTTCCTTCTCATTGTTTTTCCTTTTTGATATGGTTTTTCTGACACAGCACGATAACTATGGAAATATGTATGGAAGAATTGCACATGTTCAATATATATTGGATTGCCTGTTGTCTAGGGGAGGGATAGGAGAAAGAGAGGGAGAAAAAACAATTTGCTACCCCAGGTTTTGCAAGGGTGAATGCTAAAAACTATCTATGCATATGTTTTGAAAACAAAAAGGTCCATTTCATCCACTGTCTTTCAAGGATGTCTCACTCAGTCTAAAGCCCTTACTATATGACTCAATACAGGCGTTCTCACCAGGCTATGTTAAGTGGGGTAATTGGAAGAAGGTATAAAGGTGGTAAGGGGAGAGTCCTTACATATACTTATAAGGAGTTCATTTTTCATGTATAACTACAGTCTCCCCAGTAATATCATAACATATTTTTGTACCTATCTTACAATATTATTACAATAATCAAATGAGATCACACATGCAAAACTCCTTGGAAAATTTTGAATGCTCTAGAAATGATGGATAGTGCGGCGAGACCCAGAAATGTGGGGCACTTGTCTTCAATGTTGATGAGGTCAATTTTGTCTCCTAGCACAGTCCTGGGTATTTAACATATGTTCTCAATTCAGTCCTGATTGACCAAAGTGGTACTAGTCCACTTAAGCCTATAAATGCAGCTCATAAAGGGGACAGACTTACAAACAAGCAGTATCATAGTGACCCAAATCTTATCCTAATTCTGACAACCTATAAGGAGCATTACTTTGAAAAGAAAACCTGTGCCTCTGTCCTTGGAAGATTTAGACGTTCATTATTCCATAAACAGCAGTAGAATTTTATGGTTTTTGCTTTTATTTTTGTAGATTTTAAAAAATAAATTTGGGTCTTGATTGAACTCTGTTAATAAAAGTATTTAATTTTTAACTTCTACTATGAAATTTTTATATATTCCCCAAAACCAGTAGTTTTGCGGCTCCTACCTATTCATCACATATAACCAGAAGATAAAATGCGTCATTCTATTTGAAAACCAGGCACTTGCCTGTAGGTAGGTCATTATAAAGTGATGTACACAATGTGACTAAGAGAGAGAGTCTAATCCATTCCTAACCTCAGAGGTGAATAAAAAAGAGAGAATATTGATTCTTCTCAGCAAAAATCACTATGATGAAAATTGGCAATTACTCTAGGCATAGTCATGCTGTGGGCTGTTTTTTAGAGAAATATTGTATTGTACCTTTGTTGGAAAAGCTAAACTATTTTTACTTAGGGTCTCTATAGCAGATAAAGTAGACAAGGGGAGGAATAGGAATAACACAAATAATACAACTTATACCTGGGATTTGCAAGATATACTGTAGTTTCTTCATGTTCAGTTCACTCTGTTATTTTACACTGTTGATCATGTTCACCCACCTTGGTCTCATCGTTAAGATGGCAGTTTGCTCAGGGGGTCTAGGGGAAGGCTGCATGGCAAAGCTTCGACCATGATTTGATTCTGAGTGCTGGATGACAGGTTACACGGACTCTGTCCCACTATTATTAAGTATCAACTCCAACCCAGTCTCCATCTCAAAGATTTAGACTGGTCTATATCTGACAGGCTAAGGCTACTGATTATTATTTGCTGTTCAGACTGATTTTAGAAAGTTTTGTTGCAATATTATGGATGTCGACAGTCCCACTTCCACCCCCTACCGATCCCAAGTTTTCTTCTCTCAGGACCAATTTATCTTAGCAGGCCTCATCAATGCAACCAGAGGAACAAATCACCAGGGATTCCCTGTGATGCTGCTCTTCACAATTGTGAAAAGCTATACAATTTCCCTTTACTGGTATTTCATGCTTAAAAAAACCAAATGTGGTTCCTGAGCTCTGAACACTTTGTCTCTGACAAAAGCTGTGGAGAGTATGTTTTTAAATAGTAAAGGTAGAAATCATCACCATCCCCATTGCTTAAAAAAAAGAAAGGAGGATGTCAGAGATACCTGGACTTGTCTCTGAGTGATGGTCTTATAGAAGTAATCTTCCTTAGGCATGGTTTCCTACAGCTCAGCTGCAACCATTTTCTGATTTACAATAATGTTCAGCTTCGTCCATTTTGGAATCTGAAGCAGAAAAAGCTCCTCTGTAGTCAATTTTCTTCCTTTCCCTCTTCCCCTCTCCCTCTCCCTCTCTCTTTCCCTTTCTCTCCCCTACCCTTCCATCTCTCTCTCAAAGAAAAGTCAATTATTACTGAAAAACACATATGCTACTAGTTTTTCCCCAAGTAAAGGAATCAGGTTTGCTGATTTTCCTTGGTGTGCAAATCTCTTAAATTGTGCTAATCTCTTAAAATTGTGCTATTCTCCCTTTTCATTGCATTTGACAGTTTCTGAGAATTTCCTAGTTGCAAATATAACCAAACTTCTTCTCAAACTGATTTGTGAGGGGGGAGGGGAGAAATTCCCATATTCATCGAACTGAAAATCACTTGCAAAGATTTACCAGGGGAAAGAGAAAAACTAGTGAGATTTATTTATTTGTCTTGAAATAGCTAGTGAACAAAACAGAGGGTTGGAATGTATTCATTACTGTCACATGCTAATTCAAAAGAGAAAAAAGGAAAAAAAAATTCCTCAGCGTAAAAAAAAGATATTTTTGCTTTACTGGCCAAATCTGGTGATGACATAATGGTCTAGGAATTTTCACCTGGCTACCCTGGACAACAAATCCAGATAAAATTTTTTCACCCACATAATATTCATGCTCATAGTGAAGATGGGTTTGGCTATTCTTACACAGAATGGGCAAATAATATGAAAGACTCTGGATCTCATAATTAGCTAAATACACTAAGAACACAAAAGGCAAGTGGACTTACAAATTCATTCCAAGTTTATGCGTTAAATGTACAATTGATTAATTTGAGAAAAGTGATTATGTAATTTGGAGATTGGCATTATTTGGATTTTTCTATTTCATTTACCCTACATTATATTTATTTGATGAAAGGATCACTTGGAAAGAAAGCAAAGACATTACAATATCTTGATATCATTTCTCTATCCAATATATACTGGGTAGTGTTCCTACAGAGGCTATAATACACAACAACCTAGTTCCCTACTGTTTTTAAAGCTCATGAAAATATTTTTTGTATCAGAATGCTGCTAAATAGGAAAGCTTTCTGTATTTTAAAAAGATGCCAAAAGACCCAGTGAAGTTAAGAATAACAGAATATTCCAAAGAAATGCCTCCAAATAGAGATCCATTTCCTCTGAATGCAAAGCTGCAGATACAGCACTTTCAGATAGCCTGATAGATTCATCCGCCCTAGAAGCTTGGGGAAAGGGACAGACTTTCCTCCAGATTACCTATGGAGCTATGGTTAAAGAAACAAAGATAGTCTAAGAAATCTTTGTTTAAAAAATCAAATACTGTGGCAGAAACTAGGCATTGACCCACACTTAACACCGTACACCAAGATAAGGTCAAAATGGGTTCATGATCTAGGCATAAAGAATGAGATCATAAATAAATTGGAAGAGCATAGGATAGTTTACCTCTCAGACCTGTGGAAGAGGAAGGAATTTATGACCAAAGAAGAACTAGAGATCACTATTGACTACAAAATTGAAAATTTTGACTATATCAAATTGAAAAGTTTTTGTACAAACAAAACTAATGCAGGCAAGATTAGAAGGGAAACAATAAACTGGGAAAACATTTTTACAGTCAAAGGTTCTGATAAAGGCCTCATTTCCAAAATATATAGAGAATTGACTCTAATTTATAAGAAATCAAGCCATTCTCCAATTGATAAATGGTCAAAGGATAGGAACAGACAATTTTCAGATGATGAAATTAAAACTACTACTACTCATATGAAAGAGTATTCCAAATCACGATTGATCAGAGAAATGCAAATTAAGACAACTCTGAGATACCACTATACACCTGTCAGATTGGCCAGAATGACAGGGAAAGATAATGCAGAATGTTGGAGGGGATGTGGGAAAACAGGGACACTGATACATTGTTGGTGGAATTGTGAATACATCCAGCCATTCTGGAGAGCAATTTGGAACTATGCCCAAAAAGTTATCAAACTGTGCATACCCTTTGATCCAGCAGTGTCTCTACTGGGCTTATACCCCAAAGAGATACTAAAAAAGGGAAAGGGACCTGTATGTGCCAAAATGTTTGTGGCAGCCCTGTTTGTAGTGGCCAGAAGCTGGAAAATGAATGGATGCCCATCAATTGGAGAATGGTTGAGTAAATTGTGGTATATGAATGTTATGGAATATTATTGTTCTGTAAGAAATGACCAACAGGACGAATACAGAGAGGATTGGCGAGACTTACATGAACTGATGCTGAGCGAAATGAGCAGAACCAGGAAATCATTATATACCTCAACAGCGATACTGTATGAGGATGTATTCTGATGGAAGTGGATTTCTTCAACAAAGACAAGATCCAACTCAGTTTCAATTGATCAAGGATGGACAGAAGCAGCTACACCCAAAGAAAGAACACTAGGAAATGAATCTAAACTGCTTGCATTTTTGTTCTTCTTCCCAGGTTATTTATACCTTCTAAATCCAATTCTCCTTGAGCAACAAGAAAACTGTTCGGTTCTGCACACATATATTATATCCAAGATCCACTGCAATCTATTTAACATGTATAGGACTGCTTGCCATCTGGGGGAGGGGGTGGAGGGAGGGAGGGGAAAAATCGGAACAGAAGTGAGTGCAAGGGATAATGTTGTAAAAAACTACCCTGGCATAGGTTCTGTCAATAAAAAGTTATTTAAAAAAAAAAAAAAAAAAAAAAGGAGGTTAGCGAAAGACTTAAATCCATTTAATGTGCCTAGAAAGGCAAATACTATTTCTACAATTTCTAAGCTCATGTATGCTTTTTATATCACTATAGCATTAATTCCATTATCTATGCTTTCATCAAAGTTCTCATATGATATATATTGATATCTTATCATAATATAATATATACTGATATGTAATAATATATGTATATTTGTATATTTATACATATATATGTATTAAAATTATATTTCAGTTGCCTGATTAAAGATAGCCCAAAGATATTTCTCAAAAAAAAAACAAAGAAGTTAAGGAATTCCTTTAAAGAATAAATTTATAATTTATAAGGGGAAAAAAATAAAAAAAATAAAAAAAAATCAAATACTGGATTATTAAACACCGAAACTGAGTTAGAAAGGAGTTAGGAGTGGAAAGAGTCCTCACTTAACTGAGGAGAATACTGTGCCCCCAAAAGTGAAATGACTTAGCCAAAGGAGGCAGGAGATGAACAGCACATTCAACCCTCCATTTTATTTGCTTTTGCCTTGTCTGTTCTGTTCTGTTCTATGGACTGACTTAGCAGTTTTTAAACTAGTACCAAATAGCTCTGCTGACTGCTGCTATAAAATATAGTCTGATGTCTGGTCAAATTATTTCTCTTTTGTTTCTATTCCCCCTTCTTGTTTTCCTTAAGATTCTAGATCTTTTGTTATTTTTTTCATTCCTTTTTCTCTGTTTTTCAAGTACATTCTCAAGAATGTACATCTTTCTCTTTTTCTCTAAGGACTACATAGTTCCTTTTATCTAGTCCTATTCAGCTAATTATAAGGGATCTTAGTTTGATGAGTAGTCCTATCCTCCTTCAAAATAAACTGCTTTCTTCCCTGCCCCCCCCCCCGCCCCTTAAGATGGTGGCCATATTTGCTTGTGCTTGGTTTGAACCACTGATTTTCCATGATGATATGGAGTATCTGACCATTTTAGATGCTGAAGGCTGTTCTGTTTTTGCATTGTCCTTATTCCTAGGTTACTGACAATTTCATTTATGACCTCTTTGGAAGGATCAGTATACATCAACAAATGGCCCACCATGAAGGTAAGAGGTATTTTGCTTAATATGTGAGATATTTACCTAGAATGCTGCCATAGAACTGAATGGTAACTGCTGATACGGTTAGGGGAGATGGATAACAAAGAAGGAGCTGGTGCCCTCAACAAGGGGAAAGAGAGTCCCTTGGACTTTTCTACTACAAAGAATAATCCTCTTTCTGGCACGAATAAGTTAACAGGGGCATAGGGTTTCCATTTGCTGGCATTTTCCACTTAGACATTCCCTTCCTTCCCCAAGCAAGAACAAAATAGAATTTCTCTGGCTCTGGACCATGGGCTATGGAGCAGTCAGTTCCAGAAATGTTAGCCAGATACACTGTATATTTGAGCAGCTGTCCACAGAATTGAACCAGTAAAATGGCTTTTCCCAAAGCTCATCGTTGAGGAGACTCTATGGTGATTAACAAGCCTAAAAAAATCTCTTGGAGCAGACTAGCCCGTGCCATACAAGGCGAGTGTATTGTTTCCTAATCACACCCAAATATTTATTTGCCACATGCTCCAATTTTTCATTATAGTGAACATAATTCATTCAATTTCATGCATACACTGACTCATCTGTTACAGTGATATATGGATGATGAGAATGGAGGCCATTGTAGCTCTTTTTCTTTCACAAACTGCCAATGAAATTTACAGGCATAAAGCTGGCATTCAAAATAGATTAAAGTTTATGTTGGTTCTAATTCACCTGCTAGTTCTAATGGCTGCTGTTATATCTCCCATTTTAAATTGCTTTTGGATAAAAATTATGCAGGCTCACACTCTTTAAGGATATGGAGCTTACAGCTATAATGACTGCTTCAAATTGGGGCTATTCATTACCAGTCCCCTATATTTACAGTAGTGAATCATTTGACATGTAACAAAGACAGATAAGACTCTCTGATTAAAACTATCAGGGAGGGTGGAGAGCTTCCAAATGAAGGTTTAGATGGCAATATTGATCCTTTCTCCCTTGTCCACCAATCTTTAGGAATTCATTGATGCTGAAGACTAAATGGAGATTTTTCAACAGGCCTTAAAAAGCAACTGAACTAAAATGGGAGATATTAAGTCAGAAATATCATCGATGTCAAGTTGTCTAAGTCAATAAAAACCTAGGCAATTTCTTTAGTCAAAGAAGACTCCAGAAGAAACAACACAATCATCTGAGCTCAGGGACATTAGTCCTATAGAAGCCTCTTTCAGATAATTCTTTGTACATGAGGCAGAAAGATAATTCTTCCAGTCCCAAATTGAAAAACTTTTCAATCATCCAAACAGTACTTGATTACCACTTATTTGGGAGAACTGTTATGCTGTTCTCAAAGGACTAGGAAGCCACAAGACGCAAAAGGCTGTGTAGATCAGATGGCAGCGTTTTGGACCCCAGTAAAATGACATGATAGCAATGTGCTTTATACCTTGGCTGCATGTTATGATCTTGGGATGGTAGAGCAGGACCTTTGACTTTTAATAAATTGCTACTCTTCACTCAGACCTTGTACTGTATGAACATGGAAGGGGCAAAATTGGTGGTGTTCACTGACTGGAGGGAAAAGATGAAGTCTCACTTTGGAGACAAAGAGAAAGGGGCTCTGTACCATCCAGCCCACTCTTAGTAGGAGAAATACCACCCTTTATCTTCAAATCCATTTTAATGGAATTGAAGCAATCTTATTCATGTCACTTCCAAAGCCATTTGCAACATGCTTTTATATCCAATATAATTTCTCTCATGGTGACCATTAAAGTTTTATAATATTGGAGACCAGTATCCAAGAACTAAATACTCTGACCATATCTGCCTTCATATGAACCATATAAGGTACCTGACTCTTAGTAATAGGCTGAGATCCAGCATTTGTCCTTGACATTTAAGTTATTTCTTTTGTACTATATAGGATGTCCCCAAAGTCTAAATGCATTAAGACTTTTGGGACATCAGGTGTGTACCAGCTGGAAATTGCTTGTAATCACAGGACCTATTAGGCTTATGAAGGAAATTGTGTGTGTATTCCCCTTTCCCAGACATGGCTTGTAAATACAATCTGAATAAAACTGCAAACTGACTTCTCTCCTGAAGTATGAGCAGTGAGTCTTTTGTGTTGTTTTCTTCTTTCCACGGCATCTCAGTTTTCTCTCTTCCCTTCAGTTAAAACAGTGCTCTGCACACAGCTGGGACTCAGTAACTATTTACAAAATGCACAAACACTGTGATCCAAGTTCTAAATTACAGAATCATAAAATCTTAGACTTCTGATATTGAAGAAAAACAGGGGAACGGATAGCCAGAGTTTGGATAGATTTAGCCCAGTTTTTCACATCATCAGGTATCATGGTATTGGGATAAGAACTCTTAACTTACTATTTCAATCTAGATGGTACCATTTAAACAT
Source organism: Sarcophilus harrisii (assembly GCF_902635505.1). NCBI lineage: Eukaryota > Metazoa > Chordata > Mammalia > Dasyuromorphia > Dasyuridae > Sarcophilus > Sarcophilus harrisii. Next base: position 63,656,024 of record NC_045432.1, read on the forward strand.
GTCATTTAAACTCACAGCTCCTGTTACTTTATCTGCAAAAAATGTATCCTAATACTTGTACTTAACACTTATGTCACTGGTCTGTTGTAAAAATCAAATGAGAAAATGTATGCAAATCACTTCTTCCATTGAAAAGTACTGGAACGGCACTCTTCTCTATAGGAGTAGAGAGTAAGCCCCAAATCATCCCCAACAGAAGACTGCATCTAATTTAGATTGTATGTTTACTAAGGCAGGTAAATAAGGGATACCATTCAGCAAGCTGCCCAGTATAAAAGACATTATAGAGAGAAAAATAAGGTTCAAAAGTTTCACCATCCCCTGCACACCTCCCCTTTGCTCCTCACCACCAGACAAGGTCTTTCCCAATGAGCTCAGATATTTCAGCAGGGATGGATGGTGGGATACATTACAAGAGCCCAGAAGTAAGCATAATAGTCCATGACCAACAACAGCTTAGATATGGAATAAGACAATCAACCAAAACCTAAGGTATTTTTATGACACACCCTGCTACACACCTTTGACATAAGAAAGGACTAGGCAACTGCCAAAGACTCAGCTGCTGTTGGACCAGTAACAAAATCATCACTGCCCAATCTGTGTATAAGAGCAGCACATTACATGACACTCCTTTCTTCAGGGAAAAACACAAGCCAGCAGAACACCTCCACAGACACACAGGGAAAGTCAGCCAGGTCACCAGAACAACAGCACAATACTACAAAAAGGTCTCTCTTGGCTCTTCTCCCCTTCCCTGCTTCTAACAGGCAGACAGCCAAACTACCCAAGGAAGCAGAACAGGTGAGCCTAACATGGCTTTTATATATTGCCCAAAGGCAATGCCAGGATGCCTCAGAATGGGAGGTCTGGGGCTCTTGTTGGGGCTTTTGGTAGCAGCTGCTGCCTTCCTGTTCTATAGATTACCTGCCCTTCCTACCATCCAAATTAGACTAACTCTTTTGTAAACTTCTACTCCCAAAATAGTTCTCAAGGTGTACCTACTTAGCCCATAAAAATGATATTTTCCTATCCTTAGGGGATCCTAATCAGTTGATTTTTGTTGTTTCAGTCATGACCCCATTTTGGGGTTTTCTTGGCAGAGATACAGGAGTGTTTTGCCATTTCCTTGCCCAGCTCATTTTACGGATGAGGAAACTGAGGCAATGAGGGTTAAATGACTTACCAAGGGTCACACAGCTTATAATTGTCTGATTTGAACTCGGGAAGAAAAGTCGTACTGACTTTAGGCCTAGCATTCTATGCAATGCATCACCATGATAAAGACTAATTTCAGAATTGAAAAGCTAGTTAGGTAATACAGTAGATAGAGCACTTACAGGATCTGGAGCCAAGCTGACTTCAGTTTACCTTCAGCCAAAGATACTTACTAGTTGGGAGGCCCTTGATAAGCCACTTAACCTTTATCTACCTCAGTTCCTTATCTGTAAAATGGGGAAAGTGTCAACACTAACTTCCCAGGGTAGCTGTGATAATAAGATTAGATGATATTTGTAAAGCTCTTTGCAAACGTTAGACTAGCATTAAGGAGACTGTAGCATTAACTGTTGTCCAGAAATTCCATAAAGTTCAAAGTTGTTCAATGTTTTCCAATAGAGACAATCCCTGATTAGTGTAATCATTCTGTATCAGTATCAGCTGCTTTGAAGTAAGTTTCTGGTAAGTGAAGCATTTTTCACTTGAATATCAGAGACTTATTTGGTTGAAATGACTTTGACCTGTTCATGGCTTAAAATGATGTTTTGAGATCAATGAAAACCTCTGAAATATCATTAAATTATGCAAAATATCGGGAAACCCCTCTGTTAACATAATAACAGTGAGAGACAAAACAGTAACAATACTGGAGATGTGTAAAATAAGCCACAAAATAAATCTACTCCAACTCGGAAAGAGGTTAATGGAATATTCCAAGTCTAACGTTTATAAGGATGGCCCTGAGTCAAAAAGGAAAGGTACAATTAGGTGCATTTTACAATGCTTTATAAGGAAGGGAATCAAGCAATCCATCTTGAGGGAAACAAAAGTCTCAATGTGAAATGGCTAAAATCCTAAAATGCAGTGATGCTAAAAGGAATGAGCTATTAGGGTAATTATAATAATTTATAAGTTATTAGGATAATTCTTCAGATAGGTAAGGCTTTAGTCAGAACAGTGTATTGAACTTGAGCTTAAAACATACATATGTATTTATGCATGTATTCACACACACATACATGTTTAAACTTGTGGCTCATGTCTTTATTGGGGACTAGCAAAGAAATTTATTTGGCTAAAAATTGACAAAAATTTCTGGATATTGTCAGAGATAGTAGAAGACTACAGAAGTTTCAGTCATAGTGAAGAAGAGGCCCGAAACTCTAAAAATCCTTGAAGGAGAAATTTTCCTTGAACTCTGGCCAGAGTGAAACAAGATAAACAGCTTCATTCTGTTATCTAGATGGGGCTGGTTCAGTCCTGAGGTAGAGAATTCCAACCCTATTCAATTCAACTCCACCCACCAGCTTCATTGGGAGGAGGAGCAGGCCTCCCTTGCAGCCAAAGACCTCCTTATAAAAATGGCAATGAAAAACTCATTGCTTTGCAGAAGTTCTAGACATGCCAGCTATGCCATGCTTGCTATGCCAAGGAGCCTCTGCCCACTGGATAATATTCTTTTCTAGTGTTATCCTCTCTTTATCCTCACCTATTTTCCTAATGAAACTTTATGTCTCTCTGTCAGGATTTCTAACCTTACTTCCCATTCCCTATAATAAACATCTTTTTATCAATCTAGGTTTTTGGGTTTGTAAATTCCTTTGTAGACTCCCTATGCCACCAGAACAGGGTTCCCCAAAACTCCCTATCCTTGTGCCGAATCCCAAGGGGGTGCAAGGGAGCCAATCTTTCCATTTGGTTCCCTCAACCCTGAACCTGCCACTAGACCTTATCATTTAACTCCGTGACCACCAGAAACCCTAACCTCATTTTGGTTCCCTAAATCTAGACCTTATCATTTGGTTCCCGACTAAAGGGAACCCGAAAACCTAAACCTCATCATATTTTTGGTTCCCATACCTAGAGCCCTGAAAACTAGACTTCATCTCATCAATAAGAATAGCAAGAACAAGAGGGTGAGATTTCAGGCAAGAATTTTGTGTGAGTTATAAAGCAGCAGTTACCAAAACCATTTAGTATTGGCTAAGAAATAGATCAGTGGAATAGCTTAGGTTCAAAGAACAAAACAGTCAATAACTTTAATAATCTAGTATTTGACAAACCCAAAGACCCCAGCTTTTGGGATAAGAACTCACTGTTTGACAAAAATTGCTGGGAAAATTGGAAACTAATATGGCAGAAACTAAGCATTGACCCACACTTAACACCATAGACCGAGATAAGGTCAAAATGGGTTCATGACCTAGACATAAAGAATGAGATTATAAATAAATTGGAAGAACATAGGATAGTTTACCTCTCAGACCTGTGGAAGAGAAAGGAATTTATGACCAAAGAAGAACTAGAGATCATTATTGATCACAAAATAGAAACTTTTGATTATATTAAACTGAAAAGTTTTTGTACAAACAAAACTAATGCAGACAAGATTGGAAGGGAAGCAATAAACTGGGAAAACATGTTTACAGACAAAGGTTCTGATAAAGGCCTCATTTCCAGAATATATAGAGAATTGACTCTAATTTATAAGAAATCAAGCCATTCTCCAATTCATAAATGGTCAAAGGATATGAACAGACAATTCTCAGACCAAGAAATTGAAACTGTTTCTAGCCATATGAAAAGATGCTCCAAATCACTATTAATCAGAGAAATGCAAATTAAGACAACTCTGAGATACCACTACATACCTGTCAGATTGGCTAGAATGACAAGGAAAGATAATGCGGAATGTTGGAGGGGATGTGAGAAAACAGGGACACTGATACACTGTTGGTGGAATTGTGAACACATCCAGCCATTCTGGAGAGCAATTTGGAACTATGCCCAAAAAGTTATCAAACTGTGCATACCCTTTGATCTAGCAGTGTTACTACTGGGCTTATATCCCAAAGAGATACTAAAGAAGTGAAAGGGACCTGTATGTGCACGAATGTTTGTGGCAGCCCTTTCTGTAGTGGCCAGAAACTGGAAACTTGAGTGGATGCCCATCAATTGGAGAATGGTTGGGTAAATTGTGGAACATGAATGTTATGAAATATTATTGTTCGGTAAGAAATGACCAACAGGATGATTTCAGAAAGGCCTGGAGAGACTTACATGAACTGATGCTGAGTGAAATGAGCAGGACCAGGAGATCATTATATACTTCAACAACAATACTATATGATGATCAATTCTGATGGACGTGGGCCTCTTCAACAATGAGATGAACCAAATCAGTTCCAATAGAGCAGGAATGAACTGAACCAGCTACATACACCCAGGGAAAGAACTCTGGTTGATGACTATGAACCACTATGTAGAATTCCCAATCCCTTTATTTTTGTCTGCCGGCATTTTTGATTTCCTTCATGGGCTAATTGTACACTATCTCAAAGTCCGATTCTTTTTGTACAGCAAAATAACTGTTTGGACATGTAGACTTGTTTTGTATTTAATTTATACTTTAACATATTTAACATGTATTGGTCAACTTGCCATGGGGGGCGGGGGGAGGAGGGGAAAAATTGCAACAAAAGGTTTGGCAATTGTCAATGCTGTAAAATTACCCATGCATAGAACTTGTAAATAAAATGCTATAATAATAATAATTTTTAAAAAAGAATTTTGTGTGAGAAGAAAATGGGAAGGGAATGATTCTGAAGATAAAGATGAATTTGTAGAATTGAAAAATATGGTCGATTAATTTATATAATTGCTTGCATTGATATATTGCTTTAAAGTCTACAAAGCTCTATATAAATGTTAACTCACTCGATTGTGACAATTATACTTGTGAGGTCAATGTACTATTATTATCCCCATTTTCTAGACAAGAAAACTGAGGCCCAGAAAAGGTGTTTTTGTTTTGTTTTGTTTTGCATAGGATCATATAACTAACAAGTATCTGAATCAGGATTAAAATTTAGATTTTCCTGACATCAGATCTAACACTAAACCCATTTCACTTTTATAACAAAAAGCAAACTACAGCTCAAAGATTCTACTCCACCTTAGACCATATTAATTTTTGCTGTTACTGTGCATAAAATATTTTAATGAAACTCTAAAGTATTTGCTAGGAATGGTCTAAGACTTGTGATCCTATTATGTTTTATTCAAATTATGAGATACCAAATACCAATATGATTAAGGGAGTTGCTTAGAAACTCTACCAGGCAGCCTTAAAAACTCAACAAATACAGTTTTATCTTCTTGTTGAAATCAAATCCGATTCAATCCAATCAACATTTATAAAGCATCTACTGTATTCCAGATACTGTGCTAGATGTTGGAAACACAATGACAAAAAAAAAAAAAAAGGTTCTTCCCCTCAAGGAACTTACACTCCACTAAGCTGAAATTCTACTGAAAGCATTTCCTCTTGTTTTAATTTCTATTAAATGTGACATGATGTATCTAATGTTCTTTTAGGTTGACTTCTAGGTTGACATCAATGAATCAATCAACCACAAAAGCCATCATATAAAAACGATTGGGAAATCATAAAATAATTAAAGAAAACATGAAATGCAAACTGATCTATTTATCACAAATTAAACTATTTGTTAAATATTTTTCCCAATGTGTTCTCCACCACTCTTGCCAAGAACAAATTTTTCATGGAACATTAATAATTGAGAAGATGTTCATCTTATGTCTGTTATTCCTGGGGCCACTGGTATATAATTAATTTTTCATTAATAGCTGTACCTTTCAAAATATCCTGTGACTGAGTCACAAATTTTAGTTGGAACATTTTCTCAAGTAAACTCAGGATACGTTTAGCCCTTATTTGTCCATTTCTCACCATCTTTCGCAAATTCTCTCAGGATGTGTCTATGTCTATGACAGATTAACCCCTCCCCCCAAAGTGTGTCAGTCCTTTCAGTGCCATCTCAGACATTTCAGTCTTCTATCCTTCCATTAAATCTCCCATTAAATCAAGGTTGTCAGAATGACATCTCTTTTGCTACATTGCAACTTTTCCAATTTAAATGGCCTTAGAGTACTGATATTTTGAAACTCTATTTTGAAAGACTGAATACTCCGTTGTGTGTTCATAGATACCCACTGTCAGATAATTCTGAAGAAAAGCATTTTACTTTCAAGAGAGAAAGCTATTTTTTTCTGAGATGATACAATGCCACATGGCTCAATGTGGGTTGATGACATTAACATCCTATCAAAAAATAAGTATCTGACATCTGTCTATCTTGTGGAACAGTAACTTTTCCTTGCTTGAGTCTTTTTTTTTAATAGCCTTTTATTTACAAGTTATATGTATGGGTAATTTCACAGCACTGACAATTGCCAAACCTTTTGTTCCAATTTTTCCCCTCCTTCCCCCCATCCCCTCCCCTAGATGTCAGGATGACCAGTAGATGTTAAATATATTAAAGTATAAATTAGATACACAATAAGTATTCATGATCAAACCGTTATTTTGCTGTACAAAAAGAATCGGACTCTGAAATATTGTACAATTAGCCTGTGAAGGAAATCCAAAATGCAGACAGGTGAAAATATAGGGATTGGGAATTCAATGTAATGGTTCTTAGTCATCTCCCAGAGTTCTTTCTCTGGGTGTAGCTGGTTCAGTTCATTCCTGCTCCATTAGAACTGATTTGGTTCATCTTGTTGCTGAGGATGGCCAGGTCCATCAGAATTGATCATCATATAGTATTGCTGTTGAAGTACATAATGATCTCCTGGCCCTGCTCGTTTCACTCTGCATCAGTTTGTATAAGTCTCTCCAGGCCTTTCTGAAATCATCCTGTTGGTCATTTCTTACCAAAAAATAATATTCCATAATATTCATATACCACAATTTATTCAGCTGTTCTCCAATTGACAGGCATCCACTCAGTTTCCAGTTTCTGGCCACTACAAAGAGGGCTGCCACAAACATTCGTGTACATACAGATCCCTTTCCCTTCTTTATGATCTCTGTGGGATATACCTTGCTTAAGTCTTATGTTAAGAAAATATTTTTCATATGTTCAAAATGACCAGGGATTCTTACTGGTATCCCTTGGGAAAAATAAAGTTTACAAATGAATTAGGGATTTGAGATCATGTAGTATGAAAAGTGTTTTAAACTTGGAATGACCTTTGGTGGTGAATGAAATTATTTCGTGATCTTCCCAGAGAACCATTGAAACTGTACTCAGGGAGGGATGCAAACACTATTTCAACCTTGAGTGCTATTATGCTTTCTGAGACACTGAGAGATGCCATAAGGCAGACTATGCTACCTGAGTTCATTTCATTCCCAAGAAATCATGTTGAACTATAGTAGCTTAAGAATGTGTTTCAGTATTAGCAACTACCATAAACTTAAATAAATAAACTTAAAATCTACCCAGAGCATTTTCCCTAACTTCAAAGGTACTACAAAAATGACTTACCTATGTGAAGATTTCTTCTTTACAATGCTCCAGGAAAGAAGTTACACGGATGTGTTTCAATGCACAAAAATCTATGAACCTATGATCTCTACATGTTGAGAGTCAATCCTGGGGCCAGGATATATAAACTCCCACATGATGACTTCAAACACGGATATGTAGGGCACTCACTTTTCAGAGGCATATTACAAAGAACTCTTTCTTTCAGGCAAGAGGAACTCTGAAGCCCCTGGCTGATCAGACTAGACTCCATGCTAAAAGATTGCCAGGCCCCCAAAATACTGAGAACCTTAAGTCAAAGAGACACAGGTGAGGCTGGCAATTTAGATAGTTAGTATACTGCCAGAGAACACAGAGGAAAATACTATTCTGATCAGGTGTCTGTGGAGTACACTGAATAAACTCAGGTTAGGTCAAATGTCGAGCAAGATATTGGATTGCTGCAAATAGTTGGCCTGGCTCTTTCTAATGTCTTAGCAGCAGACGCCAATGTCACTCAGCAAGCTAAACCACTTCTCAATGCTTGGCTTTTAGGATGGGGCAAGCAATTTATGAAGAAATTGTTGTTTGACTATGGCTTTGGACTACTCCTGTTAATTTAGCCCTGAAGATAGAGAAATCATCTCATAATTTAAACCCTGGGAGTCAGTATCTAGTAGTAGAAGACAAGCACTTGCTGACTTTTCTCGGAAGTCAGGAAACAGAATAGCAGCTAGTAGCAGCAGGGGAACAGGATATTGGGTGGAAGCAAGCAGCCCTCTATAGGGATTTTTGGCATAATGACAGCTTCATTTCGATGGCCCGTAAATCAACAGAACATAAGCCCCTGAAGAGAACTGGAAGGTCTGTGTTTAGCTTTTTTATCCACGGTCCTTAAAATACAATGCCTGGGGTGAAGAATCCAAACTTAGTGAATCACACCTGATAGCCAACACTATGGGAAACTTTCTTTCAAACAAGGTAATCCTTTCTCCATAATCTTAGGCAGGTAGCCTGTCACACATGACTGGAATGGTATCCTTCATCATGGTTACCTCAAAGAACCCCCAGCTCCCTTCAATGCTGCCAGTTCCCGATGGGGCCCCTTCTGTATTCCTCTTGGTAGTTCAGAGGCTTGCACTATCTTGAAATTAGATTGTGTGAGTCCTTTGTTTTCCTTCATCTACGTACATGATGATTCCCACCCCAACAAAGGCATGTGCAGACAGACAGACACAGACACACACACACACACACACACACACACACAGATTGTAAACTCCATGAAGACAAGGACAGGAAAATGAATGGAATTCAAATTTTCAGCATGATTGGCTTTAGTGAGATGTAATAGTTGTTGGTGTGATTTGGGAGAGTTCAGTGTACTTAACTATTTCCTAACCACAAGACACAGGCAAAGTAAGCTTTTACAATTTTATGGGATTAAGAAGAGGTGATAGGGAGAAGGGGATGAGGATGGGGATCAGATTTATACACTGTAATTAAATAGAGGGGAATAAAGAGGTAAATAGTGGAAAGGAGTTTTCATTCTAGTCAAAGCATATTCAAAGTCATTATCTGTGTTTAACCTCTTCTTATGAAAGTCATCCATGAAACGCAAACAGCTTATGTATTAGCTCACAACAACAATCTGAAAATAGGCTTTTGCCATTTCTTGATAACTACATGAGTTAAAAAGATGTGTCTTGAGCTTAAGTGGATTTTGCATTGTACTAGCATTCTGAGCTTATAAATGATGCTTTCTGGTGCAATGCTGATATGGTTATTACAACCAACACACACAAACAAATGATCTATTAAAGCTCTTTAAATAAAAAAAGAATGTTTTCAAAGAAACAGACAAGCTAACTGTAAAGCTCTGATGCAAAAATAGTAATACAGAGATTATACAAAACAAAAGAGTAAACAATATCCATTGGTAAAATACATGTAAGCTACTTTTTAGTTGTCATCTAGGTCAGGAATAAACTGCAAGGAAGAATGAACAAGGCAATGGAAATGGGAGTTGGAATCACAACTCTTTCACTTACTATGTGTGACTTTACACAAATGCTTTCTCATCTCTAGACCCAAGTTTACTTATCTATAAAACGGGGATATAGGATAATGATGTATATAGATGCACATAATAAAGTAGATATGGGAGAGAGGGAGAAGAGATGAGAATGAGTGTGAGGTTGCACCTTCCCCACCCCACCCCCTTACAATTCCCCCAATATGCTTGCAACTAAAAAAACTAAAAAAAGACCAAATTAAAAACCCCCAATCAAATACTAAATTGGAAATTCTAAAATTAAAAGGAAAATTAAAAATATTGAAAGTAAAAAAACTATTTGAACTAATTAATAAAACTAAGAGTTGGTTCTATGAAAAAGCCAATAAAATAGATAAGCCTTTGGTAAATCTGATTAGAAAAAGGAGGGAGGAAAATGAAATTAGTAGTCTTAAAAATGAAAAGGGAGAACTTTCCACCAACGAAGAGGAAATTAGAGAAATAATAAGGAGTTATTTTGCTCAACTTTATGCCAATAAATTTGATAACCTAAGTGAAATGGATGACTACCTCCAAAAACATAGACTTCCCAGACTAACAGAGCAGGAAGTAAATTGCTTGAATAGTCCCATTTCAGAAAAAGAAATAGAACAGGCAATTAAACAACTCCCTAAGAAAAAATCCCCAGGGCCAGATGGATTTACATGTGAATTTTACCAAACATTTAAAGAACAATTGGCCCCAATGCTATATAAATTATTTGATAAAATAGGGAATGAAGGAGTCCTACCAAATTCCTTCTATGACACAGACATGGTACTGATACCTAAACCAGGTAGGTTGAAAACAGAAAAAGAAAATTATAGACCAATCTCCCTAATGAATATTGATGCTAAAATCTTAAATAAGATATTAGCAAAAAGACTACAGAAAATCATCTCCAGGATAATACACTATGATCAAGTAGGATTTATACCAGGAATGCAGGGCTGGTTCAATATTAGGAAAACTATCAATATAATTGGCCATGTTAATAACCAAATTAACAAAAACCATATGATCATCTCAATAGATGCAGAAAAAGCATTTGACAAAATCCAACATCCATTCCTATTAAAACACTTGAGAATATAGGAATAAATGGACTTTTCCTTAAAATAATCAGCAGCATCTATTTAAAACCATCAGTAAGCATCATATGTAATGGAGACAAACTGCAACCATTCCCAATAAGATCTGGAGTGAAACAAGGTTGCCCACTATCACCGTTACTATTTAATATTGTATTAGAAATGCTAGCTTTGGCAATAAGAGCTGAGAAAGAGATTAAAGGAATAAGAATAGGCAATGAGGAAACCAAATTATCACTCTTTGCCGACGACATGATGGTATATTTAGAGAAGCCCAGAGATTCTACTAAAAAGTTATTAGAAATAATCCACAACTTTAGCAAAGTTGCTGGTTATAAAATAAACCCACATAAGTCATCAGCATTCTTATATATCACTAACAAAATCCAACATCAGAGTTACAAAGAGAAATTCCATTTAAAGTAACTACTGATAATATAAAATATTTAGGAATCTATCTGCCAAGGGAAATTCAGAAACTTTATGAGCAAAATTACAGACCACTTTTCACACAAATTAAGTCTGATCTAACCAATTGGAAAAATATTAAATGCTCTTGGATAGGGCGAGCAAATATAATAAAGATGACAATGTTCCCTAAATGAATCTATTTATTTAGTGCTATCCCAATCAGAGTCCCAAAAAACTATTTTAATGACCTAGAAAAAATAACAACAAAATTCATATGGAAAAACAAAAGGTCAACAATTTCATGGGAATTAATGAAAAAAAATCAAATGAAGGTGGCTTAGCTGTACCAGATCTAAAATTATATTATAGAGCAGCAGTTAACAAAACCATTTGGTATTGGCTAAGGAATAGATTAGTTGATCAGTGGAATAGGTTAGGTTCAAGGGATAAAACAGTTAACAAATATAGCAACCTAGTCTTTGACAAACCCAAAGATCCCAGCTTTTGGGATAAGAACTTACTGTTTGATAAAAATTGCTGGGAAAATTGGAAACTAATATGGCAGAAACTAGGCATTGATCCACACTTAACACCGTACACCAAGATAAGGTCAAAATGGGTTCATGACCTAGGCATAAAGAATGAAATTATTAATAAATTAGAAGAACACAGGAGAGTTTACCTCTCAGACCTGTGGAAGGGGAAGGTCTTTATGACCAAAGAAGAACTAGAGATCATTACTGATCACAAAATAGAAAATTTCGATTATACCAAACGGAAAAGTTTTTGTACAAACAAAACTAATGCAGACAAGATTAGAAGGGAAGCAATAAACTGGGAAAATATTTTTACAGTCAAAGGTTCTGATAAGGGCCTCATTTCCAAAATATATAGAGAATTAACTCTAATTTATAAAAAATCAAGCCATTCTCCATTTGAAAAATGGTCAAAGGATATGAACAGACAATTCTCAGATGAAGAAATTGAAACTATTTCTAGTCATATGAAAAGATGCTCCAAGTCATTATTAATCAGAGAAATGCAAATTAAGACAACTCTAAGATACCACTACACACCTGCAGATTGGCTAAGATGGCAGGAAAAATAATGATGATTGTTGGAGGGATAGGGAAAACTGGGACATTGATGCATTGTTGGTGGAGTTGTGAACGAATCCAACCATTTTGGAGAGTAGTTTGGAACTATGCTCAAAAAGTTATCAAACTGTGATACCCTTTGATCCAGCAGTGTTACTACTGGGCTTATATCCCAAAGAGATTATAAAGAAGGGAAAGGGACCTGTATGTGCACGAATGTTTGTGGCAGTCCTCTTTGTAGTGGCTAGAAACTGAAACTGAATGGATGTCCATCAGTTGAGAATGCTGAATAAATTGTGGTATAGAATATTATGGAATATTACTGTTCTGTAAGAAATGACCAACAGGATGATTTCAGAAAGGCCTGAGAGACTTACAAGAACTGATGCTGAGTGAAATGAGAGGACCAGGAGATCATTATATACTTCAGCAACAATACTATATGATGACCAGTTCTGATGGACCTAAGCGATCCTCAGCAACGAGATGAACCAAATCATTTCCAATGGAGCAGTAATGAACTGAACCAGCTACGCCAGAGAAAGAACTCTAGGAGATGACTAAAAACCATTATATTGAATTCCCAATCCCTATATTTATGCCCACCTGCATTTTTGATTTCCTTCACAAGCTAATTGTACAATATTTCAGAGTCTGATTCTTTTTATACAGCAAAATAACGTTTTGGTCATGTATACTTATTGTGTATCTAATTTATATTTTAATGTATTTAACATCTACTGGTCATCCTGCCATCTAGGGGAGGGGGTGGGGGGTAAGAGGCGAAAAATTGTAACAAGAGGTTTGGCAATTGTTAACGCTGTAAAGTTACCCATGCATATAACCTGTAAATAAAAGGCTATTAAATAAAAAAAAAATTAAAAAAAAAACAATTCCCCCAATATTCCAAGGCTGTTCTTTAAAATCATATTTCCAATGAATTTGTGATCTGAAAAAATGGAGGGAATGCTGTCTTACGAATTCATCCACCATAATGAAATCACAGATCCAGACCAAAAATAGATGGGTATGTAACAATTTGCATAACTTATGCATATGGTTGTTTCTCAGTTGTTTTCAGTCATGTCTTAATCCTCATGACCTCGTGTAAG